>NC_088335.1:11917500-12217500 GCF_036884655.1 Musa acuminata AAA Group | reverse complement strand
CAAGTGTTTTAAATGCTCTATTGATTGGTCCCAGATGCAAATAATGCAAAAGTCAAATCCCCAAGGCACATATAGAAGCTAAGGATATTAAGGTGAATAAATTAGTAAACCTTGGAAATTTTAACTTGAAAGAAATATCACAGGTAGTAAAAAAGCTATGGTTGTGGGCCATGTGACATCAAACTAGAACTTAACATTTGTCTATACAGAAAAATTCTTGAGCACGAAAAGGGCATGAGACTCTCATAAATGTTGGGTCTGGGGAGGGTCAACATGCGTAGGTGTGATTTAATTGACTCGAACCCTGGTCTCCTAGGTTGCATAGGTGCAACCTTTGGTTGTCCCAAGGTTTGTCCTCTGAAAACTACCTTGGAACATTGAGAGGAAATGTGTCATAAAGAAATAATATCAAACAATTTGAAAAGTTGATTGCGAAGGTTTACAGGTTTTATTCAATAGAATCTCAAATTCTCAACCATGTGGTGGAGCAACTACATGATTTTTGTGTTTATAGGGTGGATTTTCATGTTGCCACTGCTCTTGTGTGGTTCATGTGAAGTACATGCCCAGAAACAAAAATGCATCTTTGGACAGATGAGCTCAATTTGAAAGCCATCTTAAAACTCTTGATCTTATTTTTCTCCTTGTATGGACTGTGATATTTGGTTGTTTCCGTATTGATGGAAAAGGTTTACATTAATGAGTTAATGATATCGATGATAGATTGCAAAACAGATGTAGTTCTCAGTCATGTAACTAATGAATGGTTATCAAGTATTCAAATGTATGCAATCATCAGGAAAAAAATAAAAGCTCTTTGAGGTGAACTGCAATGTGATTAGACAAAGTCACTGTGGACTCTATTGTTCCATGAAATGATCATATTGCATGTTAATCTAACTGGCATGAATTGAATGTGGTGCTTGTTCAGTATGATTTGAATAGCATAATCTATATTTTCTTCACATAAGGTGATTAGGTTGCTTCCTTCCATGTGCATACTAATTGAGTTTTTTTTGTAATATCAATTTAAAATTGCTACCAAAAGCTCTACTGGAGAGCTTCAGTGCACATCTGGTTGTGACCTTCAGTACTCATAGCATGCGTGTTATTACTTACTTAAAGCTCCAAGTAATTCTTATATGAAAATAGTAAGCCTTTAGGTTGGTGATTTGGTTAAAGAAAAATGTATTTTTTCTAACAACCAGTTTTGCGATTTTATTGTCATGATCTCCTGCTTAAGTATGATCAGAAATTGAGCTGTTTGAGGATGTCTAGATAGTGGTTATCTATTAGGCTTTGGCTTGTGTCATGCAATATCAAATGTCCAGTTACAGCATGTTACTGTTAGAATTGAGTACAATGTGAAGAAGGATTATGAATTGGGATTATTGGAAAAATATTATTGTTTAATGTTACTGGAAACTGCATTATGAGATAATGGTTATTGAATAACTTTATAATGGATTGTATCCACCAGAAAGATATAAGAACTTTAAAAGTGATTTGATGTTGAAAAAGTAGCACACAAATTCAGAAATGAGGACTACATAAAGTTTGATTAGCCTTAAGCCTCCTCTGTCTGTTAGCAGGTCATGTCTTTCCAGTCAGGATGTGAGCCCATTTTAAATAGTTCACATTCAATTATTTGGTCCAATTTGAATCCACATAAGTCAATAAAATATGCACTTTTGATGAGTTCTATGAATCATATCAATTGAAGCTCTTGAAGCATGTCATGATCTAGAAAATCTAGAGCTAGGAAATCTCCACCTTGCCACTCCTCTCCTGAAATAATTATTTGTGGCCAGACCACTTGCATGCTGATAGGAAATAGGAAATAAAATAAAATTTACAACTTTGCTAATAAAACCCTCCCTGGGTGAAACATATTTGGCAAAGCAACACCTAAGTTCATAGTGTGATACAACCAGTGTTATAAATAACCCATGGTAGCACATAGGTGGTAGAAGATCTTCAAATCAAATGGCTATAGTGGGACACTACATGCCCAAAGTGCACAACTAATGTAAATTGTGATTTATATCACCAAGGAAAACCTAGTAACTTATCAACAAAGATTCAAACTCCAAAAATCAACCGGTGCATGGAAAGTAGATGTCATATATAAAATTAGTAAATATGTGACATGATCAACATCAAAATTTTATATAGTCATCCTATTTTTGTTTAATCAGTGTAGGCTGGTGCCGTGGAGTGGTAGTAGACAACGGTCAAGGTTCAACTGTTTGAAAAACAGGATACTGTGGAATTGGGCATGAAGCAGTAACTATACCAAGTAGCACAATTGGTACTATAGTAGTCACTAGACTATCACAGCAGCTGCTATCAACTTAAAGCTCTTTAGTGCTTACTGTGGTGCCTGACCCTCTAAAACTGAACTATGCATGCTTTTCAGAACAGTGGTCGGGGGACTCTGGACCATGTGCTTTTTGGAAGCCAATATTTGACTGAAATTGTTGGTGTTAGGGTTTTTTTTATTTCATCAAGGGTTTTCTGGCATATGCCAATTTAATGACTCTAATCCTAGTATTTTGCAAATAATTATCAAATTATTACTTATGAAATGTAATGTTTTACCATATTGTATCACACCAACAACACAATTTTATACTCTGTTGTATGATGATATTTTTCTTGCACATTATTTTGTTGACTTAGTAATGACCCTTTTTCATCACTTTAATTGCCAAACTTTCATTCTTGAGTGGTTATTTCCTGTTGTCCTCTAATAATCTTTATGACTTGATAAATATATCTTCAAGCTTTTTACCATATTATATCACTCCATTATTCTTTTTTTTTTCAAACTTTAAGAAGATTGGATTTAGTTGTTGCTAATGTCAACTCTGCTTGATGACTTTGTATTTATCATTTGTAGGTTTGGACAACTGGAACAATGGGTGAACTTACACCAGTAAGCTTATATTGTATCTAATTTATTTTGTTAAATTTTATTCTTCAAAAATTTTATTGACAATTTGTTATACATCTGTTGGTTGTACAATTTTCTAGCTTGCTTTTCTAGTTTAACAGTTTAGTAGAAAGACTTGGATACACTCAGGCGTTGACAGGGGAAAAACTGTTCAGTTTAAGCCTGGCAGACATCAATGAAAATTAGAATAAATCGATTTTAAGTGATGACCCTAAACTCAACCAGTTCTGAAGCTCCTTGCCAGTGTATCATAACAAGGGCAAATATGAACAAGATCAATAATATACTGCTTTAAGTTCGATGTATGACACTTAAATTGGGGTTCTAGATAGTTAATCAGTATCCAAACATGGATAATATACAGAAAAAATATATTAGTTTCTGCATTCTCCTAACCTGTAATACAAGGCAGAATCTTGTAGCTTTAAGTTTAAACAGATTGTTTTGGGATAACTTGTTTCCCAAGAAAGAAGAATATTTGTGTGAGACTTGCAATTGGATGATGAGATATATAATATGTCGATCATTGTCGTTTATCCCCAACATAAAAGATAAGACTGAAAGCATCTGTTCTAGGGTGCACTTGAGTTTAGCCAAATCTACATACTTTTTATGGACTGATTAGTTAATGTTGGCCTACAAGTTTCGCATTTTTGTTAATATTTTATTGGAATTTAAGTTTTATAACCACACAAATGGAACTCCAGTGATTTTTTTTCTTTTTCTGTCAGCTCAGTGTTCACTGTGAATTTAAGAATGGAATTTAGGGACCAAATTCCTTTCCTAGGGCTTAATTGACTTGACTGGTCATAGTTTTACCTTTGAGTGTCCCATATGTGGTCTAGATCAAGTTACCTTTTCATAATGGTTCTCAGAATAAATAATTCATTTTACGTGAGAAAAAAAATGACAGGAGTTGCTTGAAACAGGTGGTGATGATCGATGGCCGCGTGATTGGCAATGGAGAAGTTGGTCCGATCACGAGAAGAATACAAAATGCCTACAAGACCCTGACCGCAGAACTTGGTGTGCCAATACCCACGCATGCAGATGCAGAGGGATAATGCCATTAATCTGACTGGCTCTGTTGTAGTTTCTCTTATAGTAGCACTTTTGGTTGGGTGGTTTCTCCCCCACAACATTGAATCCTGCTATTAAACATGGATAATGCTGGGTTGTCTCTCAATCCTAGTTTGTTTTACTCTTTTTTCATCATCTGTTATGAATTCTTGGATTCCTTGACAAGGCTAGAATGTATTATAGTCATGCACCTTGTATTAGGATTTGAGAGAGAGAGAGAGAGAGAGAGAGAGAGAGAGAGAGAGAGAGATAACTCAAATGCTTTTTTCTTTTCTTTTCTTTCATTCTTTTCATTCCACTCTTTCCATATTTTCCACCATCTTCATTTATATTCATGTTTCTTTTGCTTTTTTTTTTTGACTGATTAAGTAACCATTTTGTTATTTTATTTGGGTTTAGTAGTTGCAGTCCTAGTCTCGGTTCTAGAATCGTGGGAACCACCATCGGTTCTGTTGGACTATTTGGGTTTCGATTCTGAACCTGAATTACCTATTTGAATTTTTAATTTTTATATTTTTTCTAAAATATCTTTCCGATTAGTCGTTTGTTAAGTTATTAGAAATGGTAGATTTATCATTTGGAGGGACATTTGATATGTAGATTTTTTTTTTATATTTATCTCATCGATTTGGAATCAAACTAGAATTGTGTTTTAGATTCTAAGAATCGAAATGGAACTATTCGAAATCATCAAACTATTGACCTGGTTTAGTTTTAATTTTTGACCAATTTAGTTTTGATTGGAACTGCAGATCTAAGTGGACTTGGATCTTCTTTGGAGGAATATGAAGAACTTCTCAAAACTCCCTCTTACACTTCGCCGTCCACCCTTTTTTTTTTCCCCCTCTATATATTATTGCCTGTTTATATTGCTCAAGATTGAAAAATATATTATTTCCTGTTTTTATTGCTCAAGGTTGAAAAATAGATTATTTAGTCTCTTTACGTTCCGGCTCGAAGGGGACCTCGGTGTTTCAGTTTTGTACAAAACAAAAGACTTAAGTCTAAGGATCGGTTTATTTTTTATTTTTATTTTTATTTTAGAAACAAAATTATCAGTTTCTTGTGTTAAAAGTAGGATTATCTTACACCTTGGTCTTTCTCGACCAACACACATGCCCGAGTTCGTTCGTTGCGATCCAGCAAACCAAAGAAATGTGAGGTTGAATATTTTGTTTATATTCTGCAGCATGATGGTTGAGATTATTCCGTCCAACCTATCTTCTTCCCTTTCCTCCATCCTCATTTTAGATTTTGCCAACCTAAATTTACGTGTATAATATGGTAACTAATTCTCCGTGCTTGTATGGAACATTCCCGGCGGCACCTTCTTTCACTGCAACTCCACGAGACAACTCTATTTACTGAACACCGGGGGAACGTTCGTTATTGACATCCAAAGGAGGGATGCAGAACACACGATAAGAAACGCCTTGGGAAAGGGAAGCCAGACGAGGTGGTGATGGGTGCCATTTTGTCGAACATGTGATCTTCACACCTGCAACTGCAACTCCTTGGCGGCACGCGCCTCTGCTTCCAGGGATGGCTGCCAAAGGATGGTGGTCTCGGCCAGAAGCGACGTCACCACGTAGGGATCCATGTTCGATGCCGGGCGACGATCCTCCAGGTACCCTAAATCATCAACAACCACACCCAAACAACGTCGGTCAGCAATTCCCGCTTCCGGCTCCGTCTGCTAGGGTTCCAGAGACGCTACCTTTGCCTTGTTTCTCGGTGTCGCGCCCTACGCGGATGGAGCAGCCGCGATTCGCCACTCCCTGTTCGGGGGCAAATAGAAAGAAAGAAAGAAAGAAGAAGAAAGGGTGAGTGAAGTAGCGGAAGATTTGAAGGAAGCGGAAGGAAGGGGGGGGGGGGGGGGGGGGACGGCGTACCCAAGAGAAGGTGTTGATGTTGGCGGTCTCATGCTTCCCGGTCAAGCGTCGCTCGTTGCCTTCCCCGTACGCGCTGATGTGATCCATGTGGCGGAGCGAGAGGTTGAGGATGGCTTTCTTGATCACCTCGTATCCACCTTCTTCCCTCATGCTCTTGGTGCTGCAGCATGATCATGTCAAACTACATACTCGAACCAATCTCATCTGGTGAGACCGATTCAAAAGTAAATTCTATATGATGAATTCATTTATGTGAAATTTTACAGAGATGAATTCATTTATCTTAGATCAATGATTCAGACTCAACAAGATAACAGTTTTTTTTTTTGCAGAACAGAATCTATCGAGCATCTGTAGATCTTCAATAGAAGAAATGGTGGAAGAACTGAAGACTTCGATGGAATCTATTACCGATGACGACGCCTCCTATCTTCATTGGTGACAGTAGTGTCAATCAACAACATGCAAGGTTAATATTCTTCTCTGTAAAATTCCATCTCTTCTTCTACAATTTACAAACACCGTTGCTCTTTCTAGATTTCTCCTATAAATGCAATCTCAACAAGCTATTCACGTTTTCCTAAAGGCAGTTCTTTCAGCCAACCATTTGAATGCAGCTTTTCATAACCTTCATGCAAATAATAGACAATTACTATCGAACTATTTCGATGATTTTAGTTAACTTCACTATTGCATCATGACTCCGTAACTACTGTCTCCTCAACTATATGTCAGCTTTCCTAGTAACTACTATTTTGATGGTCATAGATGAGATTGACTACAGTTCAACTACGGCACGAATAAAAAAGAAGAGCATGTTACCTGAAATTTGTGTGACAACCTGCACCATTCCAGTCCCCCTATCCATATACTAAAAAGACTCAGAATTGTTCAAGATATGCAGGTAATTCTTGTTTCTGCATTACGACGCAAGTACCTCGATTGGTTTTGGATCAAGAGAGAGTATGACACCCGCTTGCTCCGTGATTCTCTACAGAAGACAAAACGAAAACATTAAGATTGTTGAGCTCAAGGAAAATTGAAATGTTCCTAAAAGGAATGGCTTGGGCATTTTTTTAATCTATGTAAAATTACAGATAAAGAAGAATAATGACTTTTTGAGGCTTGAATTGCGGCCACATATCCACTTAGCATATTTCTCAGAAAAGATCATTCTTGGACAAATAAATTCTCAGAAAGTCAGATAAATGATAATTTATAATAAATTGATATAATTTTCTTTCTTCTTCCCTCCTGTTTTGAAACCAGAAAGAGATTATGGAAGATTACCTCAAGAATGTATCTCGAGCACCATATATGATCTCCTGCTTCAATTCCTACACTTGGCCCAACCTGATATTCCCACTGCACAAGAACAGTTGGAGTCATCAGCATGATGAAGTTGACGGCAACTAATATGTTTTAGAAATTCAAGAAATTAAAAGCTCATGTCAGGACCACAATTATGATTCTTATTCTCCCTAAAAGTACCTGATGCAAGTGCGTATAAGAATGTATAAACAAGCATAAGATGGCACATAACTTCCAAACTAGCTTGGAAAATTATAAAAAAGAAACACATATCATGTTATCAAACAACATATTAAAGGAACCATGTACTAACTAACATACAATATCGAAACAAAGAAAACAGAATAAGGATGCTGAATTCCTTACAAAGCTCTTGCATGATCTCAATGTTGGTCAATAAATTAAAGAGGAACAATACATGAACAAAAAACAAGGTAAAGCATTCTGACATGCAAAAAACAGGAAGAGAAAAAAAAAATACCTGTCCAGGCATAACCTCTCCATTAGTGCCGCTTATGTTGATTCCAGCATACAAACAGGCCTTGTAATGAGCATCTGAAATATCACGACCAAATGATTTGTCTGCACCTACTGCACAGTAGTACGGCCCCTGAAACCTCCAATGTTTGTGATCAGTTTTATGCTATTTCCTATCAAGCTACCAGATACTTGTAGGAGCATGATGAACACGGAGGTCATTTCCTTGTATCTCTCAGAGGTTTTACAACTTGGGCAAACACCAATGAAGAGTTATGTACAGATGCTCTAGGTTTTCAACCATGATCCAGTTCTGTGATATATACAGTACTCAGTGAACTGGGCCAAGTGGTCTTTGGAATTCAATATTAGGACTTTGCTATCCATAAAATACTGTCTTTATCAGCTACTTCAGCTGACATCTTCAAGAATTTGCCAGATGAGGTTTCTGACATTCATCCTTTGGCAGGTCAGTGAATCTGATACACAATTACTATAACTTTGGTAAATAATTCTGATACACCACTAGATCAATATTTTAAGGAAAAAATTTACCAATTGAGATCTCGAATGGTAAGTAGATCTCACAATCACTAGACTAGACCAATATATTAGGTGTAACATTAAGTAAAAATTGCAATAGCTCACCAAAAGGCTGAGAGCAACAGATAAAAATTTCATGTCCTACTCGGTCTGCGCACTTCTAATGAAGTGTTGAAAGTTATCCAAGTTTTTTATTAGTCAAACCACTACCATTACTTGGACTAAGGATCCTCTCTTCTCGCTCACTTCAACACTATGACTTGAAAGCCTGTGAGGGTAAACAAGATAAATGTTACCTGAGGACCTGGGTATCCTCCCACAGGCCATCCAAGCGGCCACTTCACATTCGTCTGTAGTAAGGTGTACTCCTGCTCTATTCCATACCTAAATGTTTTTACAAAAGAAGCGAAAGAGCACCATTTCTACTTAGTTTAACATAATGACACAGATATAGCTACACAACCAAATGAATTGGTAACCTCAAATGGGTATGTTAACTCTAAATCTTCTACTTTAAGTAAACTCACCAAGGAACTTCATCGATGACCTTTTGCTCACTGAATATCTGAGCAGCCCGATATCTCTTGTTTGTAGGGATGGGCTCTCCGCTTGGGGTATATGAATCACAAATTACCTTCAAAGAATGAATGTCATTATTCTCTAAGTTATTTGGAAATTTGAATAACTGAACGGTGAAGTTTTCTGCCTGTTTAACAAAGTCTTGAAAGCCCTTCAAGATAGACAACTTACCAAAATATTGTTCCCTCCTCGAAAAGGGTCCTTGAAAACAGCTTGAGGACTGCAGGTAAAAGTAATAGCTTAGAACGAAGAAAACTGTCATCTTGCAAACTTTATGGGAAGTTCAGACCATACTATAGAATGACTTCACTGTCTTCTCCAGGAGCTTGCCCAGTGCTTGAACCATCATAATTCCATTTTGGTAGCTCCGATGGGTATTCCACAGGCCTTGTTATTGTCTAGATTATTAATCATGATAAAAGAGCTCTCAGCAAGGAGGAGAAGAATATCTTCCACACATTTTTTTTACATGATTTATTCCTTTATAGGAAAAGTATTTGACAGTGGACATGAATAAAAAATCATACCCGTGATTTGCTTCTGATGTCAATGCCAGTTCCTCCAATCCTATATAAAGCATGAAAACATTTTTTTTTCAGTCGAGATCGACAGACCATATCCAAAAATTTATCTCTATCATTCGTGTAATGTCGTCTTTTTGTTTGAAGGATTAATTGTTTGAGCATATAAACTAAAGAGAAACAGAAGAATTAAGGCTTTGATTTCAACTTCTTTTGTTTCCACTCCATGATATCTCGTCTCTTAGTCTAGCTCCCATGATTCAGAAATGCATTGCCAAATTTATCTATACGGACATTTCAATTCAATGTTGTCACATTACCAGATGTATTCTGCGATGATTTTATCAGTGAATGGGGCCATGTCCAGCTTAAGTAGATCTTCCAATCTCGACACGACGCCGTTGTCAGACTTTACAGCAAGCACTTTGAATGCAGAAACGCTCCTTTTGGTCTTAAACCTTTGAGCATTTAACAGTAGAGAATTCCACATCTTTGATGTTATCATGGGCTTTCCCTGAAGTGATTTGCTTGGAAATCTGATTTGACATTGCATAGGTGACACCATCATCTGAGCCATCTTTGCCTGCTACCTCTCTTAGAACTTCAATTCAGATTCAAGATAAGGGTCAAATACAATATGGAAAAACCTTCATGCTTGTGACTTGGATGGTAATGACAATGAATTCCATTTTCCTTTAATATATAGGCATGTTTGCAAGTTCAGTTTTGTGATAGCTAGTTAACAAACATTCCTAACCTTTGAAAGATCATGCCTTTGTTCGTCAAGCAAACACAAAATAGAGCACAAAGTTCTGAATTTAAGTTGTTCAATGCTTGTTCAAAAATTAGCAAAAATAGTCAGTTCTTCGAAATTTTCTATCGAATAAAGTACCTTGGACTAGAAACATATATCTTTTTTTTAACTCAAGTATATTCCTTGGAGCTACAAAAGGGCAAAGGTAGAGATTCAATGATGATCACACCTATAAGCCATGGGAGGCAGACTGCCAAAGGCAAGTGTTCGACTGGAAAAACAGTAAGTCCAATGTGCCTATGCATTTTAATTAATTTCTGACTCCAATCTCTCCTTTCACAATGTGAATTGGTGGTATTTTGTATTCCGAGATATATATTTTGGTCTCTTAACCCTCTGATTTGGTTTTTTTTTCCCTTTTCTCTTTGTCCTACAATGTCTGCCGCCACAAACCAGCAAAATGCACATTGGATGTGACTCATAAATTGAGGGTCTAATGATCCAATCCTTTTGTTGAAGAAATGGATGCCAAATAATTAGATGAAGCACGCTAATGCCTGCAAACTGTTTTCTCACGGAATTGTCTGTTGTTTTATTGTATGTATCAATTGATCCCTGCTTTTCTCATTAATGTTACATTTCGACCCTAATATTTACCTCCATTAATTAACTTGAAAGATTCAAGCCTAATCCAGTGAATATTTTTTACCAAACATGTTATCTCTTAAAATGTTTTAGGTTCAATTATTCTTCTTTTCTTAGCCTAAATCTTCTTCATTTCTCGCTGTTATTTTTCTTTCTGATATACAATATGAGCATAGTTTTATCAGCATTACAATGCTGATTGATATAAGACCCTAAATCTTCTTCATTTCTCGCTCTGTTATTTTTCCTTCCGATATACAATACAAGAGCATAGTTTTATCAGCATTGCAATGCTCTTATTAAACATCAATTTCCACCAAAAAAATAACAGAGCGTAGTTTTACAAGAGCATAGTTTTATCAGCATTGCATTGTAAATAGTCCTCTATTGATGGAACACAAACACCAGAAACCAAAATTATCAACAAAATCCACACAAATCGTAGTATCAAACATCAACAAGACCTTACAGAAACCAAAAACATCAACAACGTTCACACAAATTCTAAGATCCGATATCCAAAACACAAGACTTACAACATCTACTACAGGAAGGAGGAAAATCAGATCAATGTGTCTGTGGAAAGAAGCACATTCCAAACCCCAAAAATCTCAAGATGTGCAAAGCAAAAGAAGTAGCAGCACCCACTACAATGGCATAGAGTGGCAATCTCACAACATCGAGTGAAGACAGGCTTACCCAAGAGGCAAGAGTCGAAGCAGGGAGGAGGAGGAGGAAGGAAGCGCGTCAGAAACGAGGGCAGTGGCGTTGTCATGTCATATATGAAGGGAGGTTGGCTTTTGCGGAGCAGATAGGGTTAGTTTTGTCGGGTGAGGAGACTCGTCGATGGCGCTTTGGGGGCAGCAAGAGACCATAGGGTGCACAGGAAAAGGCGCTCTCTCTCTCTCTCTCTCTCTCTCTCTCTCTCTCTCTTCATGATCAACTCTTCTAGCATCCTAATCCCACATCGTTGACCAAGTTGACCCTCTTTCTCTTTACTTGACGAATGTTGACTTGCATGTTGACCAAATTACCGCCCTTTCATTCACAGCTATTACTTGATCGAATGTTGACTTGCATGTTGACCAAATTACCTCCCTTTCAGTCACAGCAATTACTTGATCGAATGTTGACTTGCATGTTGACCAAATTTCCTTCCTTTCATTCACAGCTATATACACTCGAAATGCTTCACGTGGTGTCGTCATCACAGGGTTTCTTTTCATAATGGTTCGTCGGAGTTCTTCCCATGCTTTCCATCTCAAGAACAAGCAAAGATGCTAAATGCAAGTCTTCTGCTGTATGAAGTATATAATAATACCACTTAAATCAAAAGAAGAATTATACAACTTAATCATGCGAAAAAATAGAGAAGATATGTATTACTTAATCAAACAAAATATTCTAAATGCAAAGAAAGATTTGATGTTAAATGCAAGAAGAGTCTTCTGATGTATGAAGTAGATCAAGAGAAATGATATCTATGGAATTACAATTTGACTGGTAATAAATCCTCCTGCTTAACTTGTTTCAATCTTCTGCTGTCATTAGGTGCAATGCTGTTTCTACAAGAGATGACAAGGTTTTACTGTGCCTGCTCAGTCCAACACCGCCGGAGAAAATGTGGAAGCACTCGAGCTCGGATGTGGTCTCTGCTACAGCCTTCAATAACCTCTCCATCTCCAATTGCTCGAAGAGCTGGATACTGTTTCTGTTGGATCTCATCATCCAAATAGCTTGTTCAATCACAAATCTCCTCATTCCTGGAACCCTGATTTCCGGATATCTGTATTCTTTCAGCACTTGCACAAGCTTCACTACAAGATCAGTTTCTTCAATGGCAGCTTTCTTGAGGAATTCAGCAAATTCATCAGGATCCAGGAATTTGCAGATCTCTGTGGTTAGATCAATCGATGCCTCTAGTAATCTCTCTTTTGCCTCCATAATCACTTTCAAAACCTGTTTCGAGAACAAGAATGTTACTTGGAGCTTGCAATTCCTGTTAGGCTAATCGTACGGTTTTCATCTTAAAGGTTTGATTAGGACTAAAGATCTAATTTAATCCACGAAGCTACTTAATTTAATTTATCCCACCAGATCAATTCGCGAGACGTTATGGTTGTTGTTGTTGTTGGTGATGATAGTATAATAGAAGTTTGAGATAGAAGCTTACAGTGGGCATGGCAGCAGTAATCCCCGATAGCCGATGAGAGCATTCGGCTCCGCCGTAGGCACACAAATTGCGCAGAATCCTCGAAGCATTTATCTGAAGAACAGCATCGGTCAGTGCTTCCATGAGCCTATCCACCTCCGGCTCCTTCACGATCCGATCGCAGTTCTTCTTGCTTTCCAATGTCAGCATCGCCAGCGCCTCTCCCGCTTCATCTCTGAGCGAGTTCTCAGCCTCGGTGAATCCTGGCTCGAAGAAGATCGACAGGAGCAGCTTGATGACTCCACCTGTGCTTCCAATCTTCTCCCTTGCGCTCTCGTCCATGGCGAGGCTTTTTAGGATCTCGATTCCCAGCTTTTGCAGAACCATGTGGCTCTCTCCGTGCTGCAGGATCTCCCTTATGTTGCTCACCGTGAACACGATCTCAGAGACTTCCTGTCGTAGAATTTGGCCGATGTATCCGGTCGTGCTCACCAGCTTCTTCAGCACTTGCAGCGAACTCATCACCGTTCTGATCTGGGACTCTGCTGCATGATCATTCCTAAGCAGCGTTTTCCTCGCACTGGTGAGGTCGATGATCTTTGGCAGCAGATCTCTGGTATTGCCAATCTTCCAACAGTCCTCGTGGTCTGATGCCAGCTTCTCGAGGATGGACAGTCCCAGCAGATTGAAGTCCGAGGAGTCATCGACGACGAGCAACGATGACAGCGCCTCCATGGCTCCTGGAATTGCAGCAACTCGAAGCACGTTCCTCCTCTTCTCTGCAAGCTTCGACACGATCTCCGCCGCACGCATCCTGATCTCTTCCTCTTCGCCCGTGTTCTTCCAGTTCAGCATCTCCACGAGCCTCTCGATCGTCCGCGTCGAGCTGCCGATCTTCCTGAGCGTGTCGAGGGAGAAGCGGTCGATGGTGGCGAGCTTGTGCAGGACTCGGACGCCAATGAGCTGCTCGTCGCGGAGCTCAGAGACCAGAAGTTCCTTGGCGAAGGTCACTAGGTTCATCTTGAGGCCGTCGAAGACGCTGCCTTCGATGCACTTGGAGTAGGTGTCGTAGAAGAAGCGCCTGATGGAGACTTCTCCGAGATCACACTCTCGGCTGACCTTCTCCAGCAACTTGTAGAATGAGATCCTCCATGACCAGTATGCCTTCTCCATCAGGAAGATGAGCGCCTCCGCGAGCGCCAGTCCGTAGAAGAGATTGAGAGCTGGGCTCAGGTTCCTGCGATCTCGCCCGACTACCTCGCCGTAGTCCTGCTGAATGAGGCGCATCAAGGAGAGCACCACGCAGGCGAGGGCGGACGAGAGCTGAAGCCATGAGAGGCCCCTGCTGAGGTTCTTCGACACGAAGATCCAGCCAGCGAAAGGAAGCAGGGGAACGTCACGAGAGCGCCACGTTCGTCGGCCATCGACGTCCTCGACGACGCGGAAGCTGGACCTTCCTGCACCTTCCGGCGTCGTCCAGGCCGCCTGATGCTGCCACTCCAGCTCGTGGCTGCGGCCGAAGATTCTGGTGCTCTCGGTGACGAGAAGCACGGTCACGATCACGAAGTCCTTCCTCACGAGCGCCGAGGAGAAGCCGCCGAGGAGGACGACGGTGGCCCAGACGAAGGCTAGCGTGCCGAGACCGCTTGCCGACTTCTCTAGAATCCCGAGGCGGAAGGCGAAGAGCGTCAGCTTCTTCTCCGGTGCTTCGATCGAGCTGCCAATTCTCGCTGTCGGAGTCGGGTCCCTGGGATCGGGATGAGGTGCGAAGACGGGGTGCTCGCTGCCGCCTCGCACCTGATGCCGGGCGACGTCCAACATGAAGCTTCGATCTCCTTCTTCGTTTTGCTCGCTGTTGAGACTCATCTCTCGATCTCCGGGACTTGGGAAGGGAATTGTTCTACGTCTGAGTCAGGTGGAAGCATCCGCAGACCTGGAAATCTATGAGTTTATTTCTGTATGGCAGCCACTCATTAATTGCTTGGGAGTCGTCGAAGGCCTCTTTCTACGTGAAGTGCAACGTCGTATCGTAATCTATGAGAAGACGGCTCGCAGCGGTCAAACTTGAGCTCCCACGGAGGCCATTGCGTGGCAAGGGTCAAAGGTGAACCACGTGGTCAAGCGTCCAATTCAGACACGTTATCCATGATGGCAAGCTTCTCGTCATGGTCCAAAAGTTAAACCCATACATATCAGCAATAGACCAACTGGATCAGCAATAAACCTAAAAAAAGATCACTTGGGCTGTTGATAACCCTATATTTATTTTATTTTTCTTTGATTGCCATTGGCAGCCACTGCTATGATCATAACAGTGACCGGAAAGAGATGTTGGGTTGACTTTATTATATGCAAGTCATACTCCTTTTTTTTTGTTTCTCTTTGGTCGAAGCCCGGCAGTTACCAACCAAGTTCATACCCAACCAACCATTCCAGGTCATATAACACATGGTAAATGACTAGCGAGAACATGCAGCTGCAATTCGAGTGGTTCAGATTAGAATCATCATTTTATTTATTTATTTATTTTTAAATTTACATTAATTTTAAATATAAAAAATTATAATTTTATTTTAAATAAATTTAAAAAAATTAAAATCAAAGTAATAATGTAGATATGAGTTTTGTAAAAGTTTAAAAAATCTCTTATGATTTTAAAATGTTAAGTTAATTTATGTAATGATATGAACATATGATAAATATTTGTTTTTGTGATTATCTAGAATACCACACTTATGGATTTATAAGGTGATTCTTGTTTTAATGAGTTGGTTTTAGATTTTATTATTCAATGTGGTATATGAATTTAAATTGTACAGATTTTGTGAGTTATAGAATTATGATGTGAAAGACTTAAATATTTTGTCAATGTCCTGTTTGAATCCTAGACTGTTGATCTGTATTATAATATTATCAATTTAAGATAAGATAATTTAAAAATTCAAGAGGGCGTAATAAAGAAGAAACCAAAATCGAAATCGAAATCACAAGTTCAATAATTGACGATTCTGATTTTTCAAATCTAAGAACTAAAATCGAATCCGACCTATCCATAATAAACCTTTGCTGGCAAATCATGGGTTAGCAATAACCCAAAAGATTAAGCCGTGAAGAAAGGATTCAATATATTTATAAACTTCAACAACATGAATAAGCTTGGGAAGCACAAATCCACGTTGGCCCTGTGACTCAGCCACCTGAACAACTTGATTAAAAGAAATCCAGCTTGATATGAAACCAAAGCCTCACACTTTCCTGATGGAAGAGCCGAAGTACAAAGGAAACTAAGCATGCTTGAAACAGAGGTATTCCTCAAACGGAATTATAACTTCTGTAAGACTCACTCTATGGATACTAAACATTTGAGGCAGAAACATGTAAGAAGCAATATGGAAATCCTAGCTTTCGGTGACCAAGAACAGCAGAAAAATAAAATAAGTTGTGCTATGATCAGATAAACGAGTTGAAAATCTTTCATTTTACAGGGGACAGCTATTTGCTAATCCCCATCATAGGAATTAGACTTCAGAATTTACTAGTAGTTTCAACCAGTCAGGAAGAACATCCATCTTCCAAAGCAACAACCATAAGTTTCAACACAAGGTCTGAATTACACCTTAATAGACAGTCCGACGAGACCATTGAGTGAATAAGAAGTATTTTAGTTCACATGTTCTTTCTTGACGTGTTGGATAAACCAGTTCAGCATGTCCTGATGTGCCTCTTGAGCGCGCTTAACAGCTGCAGCATCATCGGCTTTGTGTCTGACAGTCCATCCATGAGCAACCCCAGGAAATATCTTTACAATGTGTCTTTCCTGACAAATCATGTGGCCCAAAATCATATTGGATCACAGAATGTTAGCATATATTTTGAGGGGTCCATTTAGCAGATTAATCAAATAGATAAGCTAACATTATTTGATATTACATTTAAGATGCATGTTCTGTAATTTAGAGTCCAACAACATGACTAAATTGACCTGAAAATGCTGCCATAGGTGACTTACCTCAGATGTTGAAGATAAAGCCTGCTCAAACTGCTTCAACAGTTCAGGCGGAGAAATATGGTCATTCTCAGCCCCAAGTATTGAAATAGGACATTTAACACCTGGTAAATGGTGAAAACAGATCGTCTCAACTCTCAACAATAAAAACATGTTAAGAAAGCATGAGTTTGACCAATTCTTAAAGGAGGGAATACCCTTCACATCATCAACATTTACAAAAGAAGGATGGCAAAGGACAGCAGCTTCAATCTCACTGGACCTTGCTAATTCGAAGACAACTTTGCCTGAGATACAAGAAGTTGTATTTCAGTCAATAACATAAGTTATTCAAGTGTTTAAGGCTAAATAAAGGTCTAGGACTACATTTTTCAGATCCAAAAGATACAGTAATTTTCCACTGTAATAATATCTGGGTCTTCACAATCGGAGCTCAAAGTGCATGCATAAAATATCACGTGAGACTCACCTCCCCAGCAGAAGCCAGCGGCCCCAACTGCAGATATGCCTTTGTTCTTTAGAGCTGCAATAATTGGTTTTGCATCTTGACAGCCTTTGTCCTATGAAGGCAAAAAAACCTTGTTGTTTCCATGCATCAATATTTATGTTAAAGCAATTCAAAAGTGATCTAGTGAAGATGTCATTTTGTATTCTTTTCAGTCAAACATTATATGAGACGATTTTTTATCCATTGTCCACATTCTGAATTTGTATGCTGAAACCCCAATTGTACCAGTACCATAGGAATTAGAGTGAAAGTAAGCTACAATCACCTAATAGGACACTAAAGGAACAGGAGACAGTACCGGGCTGAATGCACATAACATGAGCCAAAATCTAGTGTTCTAGACAACGTATGGATAAACTAGATCATGATATGCATGTCCAATTTTTCTTCTCCAATAGTGTGTTTCAGATATTAATGGCAAGCAAGAACACATTTTGTGCCATACTGCTCTATGAACCATTCCAGTGAGAATGGGATGCATACTGCCTTTGTACCAGGGGTATCCCTGTCCTATGTCGAACAATAATATACTATTCTGTAATTTAAAGCAACTCAACATCGAAACCAACCCAAGCCACTCAAACTGGCCCAGTATATATCCGGTTAGGTTCGATAAACATCACATAGCCTGCACAGACCAGTCTAACATTATGTAGTCATAATAGATTGGTAAACATCATGCAGCCTACACAGACCAGTTTAAGATGAAGTCATAATAGACACTTGCCGAATTGGATTAGGCACATAAAGAAGAGGAACAAATGGGGTATAGCTGTCTGCCTCCAGCCATTTTTCTCTCCATGATATTTCTTGGCTCTTTCTCATTCCTTTATTTTCTTTTTCTATTCAAGTGATATGTGTCAGTACCCAGTATAATAAGGTAATACTGGGTCCAGTATTAAAAGTAGAATCCTTCATCACTTGGGTGCGATTAATTTTAGAAGACTAGTTCAAGGCCACACCGCAAAAAACCCAATAAACATAGGAAACTATAGCCATTGCTGATCCTAAGGTATCAGATCTGATCAGCTTAGACCACGCAGGAAAATAACAAGCAAACAAATGCTGAAATGCTTAAGCAAAATATCTACAGCCAGCAGAAAATTAGAGGCTTCAGAGATGACAAAAGAAACTGCTCAAGAAGACCCGCTAACACTAAAGATTGAGATCCATATTCCATAGAAGATTCAACATTCATCGTGAAAATCTCAAGTACCTCGAGAAAATCCACACATCTATATATATATATATATATATAAACTTATACCATATCTCAAGTACCTAGAAAAATCTCTTGTTGACTCTTGCAACTTCCGATCTCCTTGGCGTAAGGTCCGATCCTTCGGCCCAATGTCTGAACTCATGGCACGAAGCCTTCTGTCAATATTTCGATCGATCCAATGGTTCGACATCCAATCTTCTAACATATTTCACTCTAGCAAATGTCCGATTCCTTCTGCTTTAATCAATTTACCTTTTTTGATCGAAGTTAGTCCTGCGTCACTCAAAACGCAGATTAGATCATAACTTCATTAGTTGATTTCATCATCAAAATCCAAAATTCACCAGAAAGCACCTTATCTAGGGTCTTTCAAGGTCTTGTTTCGCCTGAGTATCTAGGTAAGCACTAGGATGCTTCATAACAACACTAACTTATACACACACACACATACATATATATATATTCATTCTCCTCCCTTTTTTCTTGTCATTACTCATTATCTACGTCTATTTTCTCTTCTATCTACTGCTACTTGAATCAACAGCATGTTGGTAATTATTTTCAACTCGTTCAGTCCAAAATTTGAATTATTTGTATCAACTCAATCACTTTTGCCCTAAAATAAATAAGCCAATTCAATGTGCACCAAGGTGTAACTCAATAGTCCTTTATAAGTACAAATTCATCTTATCTCACTGTGGCAGTTGTGTTCATGATAATACTGTAGCATGCACCACAAACCATGTTCTAATTGATCTCAAAAGAGTTCCAGAAGTGCAGGATGAAATCACTCAGTACAAAAAGAACTTTCAGTCTCATGATAAAAACACCCTAACAATAAAAATTGGAGGATTATGTTTTTCCTTTGGTTATCCATTCTATTCATTCTTTTTTCCGCTATTAACAATTTTTCAGATGAATAACAAACACAATTTTTTTCATTAAGATCAATGGGAAATTCTTTCATTCATATAGTGTTTGTCAAAATATAGTGCCAGAACAACTGGAGAAAATTACCCAAACAATGATTTACTCCCCTTGTACAGGGAGAAATTCAGGATGCAAGATAAGAAACCAACCGGGGAATGAGACTGTATCCAAATCGAAATAGGCCTCTCAGGATTATCAGCTGAATAGGGATCGTCATATAAGAGATCTGGTACCACAACAAAGAAACCTGAGGTGGCAATTTTATCTGCAATTTTCCTTTACAACCAGACATTGCAAGTGTAAGCATTAAAAGTTCACAAAATCTTTAATGCAATAAAAGGAAATAAAATGAAGATGTAAATGTAGATAACCAACAGAAAACAACCAACAAAACATTACCAACCATCAGAAAAAATAATACAGAATCCTAGGATTATCTCCAATCCAAAATATAAATTTTGTTTGAAATGACCAAGAGTTCACAAAGAAATATCATAATTTTGTAGCCTGGTGGTGTTACGATACAAACATTTGAAATGGGTTAAAACACTAAAAAACGAACAAAGCAGTCCATGCTGCCTGCAAACAATGATGGTAGAACAGGCTTTGTGACAGTCCACCCTACTGGTTTATGAAATTAGTAATAGCAGAGATTATCGCATCCGTGTTCTGAATTTTTTGGATAATATCAGCAAGAATACAGAATATTTTGGTAAGAAATATTAAGTTTCATGTAGAATTACAAACGATCAAACAGCCTTTCAGTGATATAAAGAAGATGATAGGGGAAAATAGACACTCGATATAATGTGAACAAGTACAAAGACATAAATTTAGGGCCACAGTTGAACAGAAGCAGTTCATCATATACAGAAAAGAGGCAGAGGCACCTATGATTAGACCAATCATAAACACAGCCAGCTAAAAAAAGTAAATAGGATGTCTTTCAGCTTTCTTAACTATCAGTGAGACTTGGGAACTACTTCGGCTTGATCATGTGATATGAGCTTATGATTCCACCAAATTAGCCCCTAGCACTGCCTAGCCACATAATTCGACCATTCCATTGATCGTTTTTCTTGCTATTTTGTTATTGAATATATATATTTCCAAGGTATTGTACGTTCATATACTTGGCTGTATAAGCTTTTTTCAGCTGAAAATATTAGTGCATGATCGATCAAAAGCTCATGTCTCATATTACTAACAGTCTCACGTCAATTAATATTTTGTACCACCATCTGTTTAGGTCTTAATCATATGATTATTAATCCACCATACTGACCAAAGTCAGAGAACTTTCAAGGTCAAATAAGTGCCTCAGGTCTTCCCCTCTGTTTGCTGTACTAAGAAAGAACCGACATGGAGATCACAGACCACCAGCACGGTTTACCTAGAAGATGCCCTCAGAAGTTTCCTTCTAATGTCAACGTGGGCAAGCCAATAAAACACATGGAAGACAACCAAATCGGAAGTCACACAAGTGACGGCCTAAACACAAACGCCAATAAATGAAATCGGTACCTCAAATTCGGCGCTTCGAATCCTGCAAACATTCCATCGGACGAAGCATGTCAGCGACACAACCGTAAGAAAGAAAGAAAGCACAAAGGCCCTAGAAACCCTAAGCATACATACGGACGGAAGGAGAAGCGGGAACGGGCAAGAGACGGACGGAAGCTTAAGAGAGGAGCAGAGTACATCACCGTATACGTCGGAGATGAGGAGAACGGCGATCTTGGAGTTAGGGGAGCCGGCGGTGTACGCCCTGACGCCGCCGAGGTCGTCGACGACGATGCCGTCGCCACAGGCAGGGCTTAGAGTCGGCGGGTTGGCGCAGCACTGGGGGCTCGCCATCTTCACGGCTTCTTCTCTCCTCTCTTTCCTGTGAGATCTGTGCCGAGGGTGGCGAGTAGTCCAAGGACGGGGGAGTGGAAGCAGTAGCTACAACAAGGACGCACGAGGTCCACATGTTCGCCCCCACCAAACCTCTTTTTATTCGAAGAAATATCGTATATTATGTACGAAACAAACTTAGCCGAATGTAATGTTTTTAACTAAAAAAAAATTCATCAACCACAATTATTTTAAATTAAAAAAATATATTATTTAAAATATAAATATAAAACTTCCTCACACCTATGTGTTCTTTTTTTAGTTATTAAGTTGAATGTGCACTATTGCCTTGCCAGTTTGAACGAAAATGTATGTGATAGGGTACATTTCGGTAACCTGCCATTATCCCTAGCCACATCAGTATGAAGGACGATACGTCGAATCGTACCCCATGGTCAATGCCATTCTGTAAAAGTCAAATGATGTCAATTGAGTACGGCACCGTCTTGTGAAGATTGAGTTGTCGTCAACCGAGAACCACGCCGATCCTCAAGAGTCTGGACGGTGCTGACCAAATACAGCACCACCCCATGAAGACTGGGTTGGCGTCGACTAAGGACGACGCCTTCCCATAATGATCGGGTCAACACCGTCCAAGTATAATACCGACAATCATAAATATGATAAGTACAACTGATCTCCTAGCGGAAGAATAAAAATTCCGTATGGGACCGATAACAAGGGACTTCGGCTCATTTTTTTCACTCAGTGCTAACAAGATCTTTTGAGGGGTCGAAATCGAAAACCCCCTTCCCAACCCCGACCTATATATAGGGATCGAAGATAGAGAGGCAAGCGACCACCCAATTGGAGCTTCTTCCATGAATGAAAATGTATGATATTTATAATCCAACTCAGATCTCAAATGTCACTAAACAAAAAAAATTTGAGATGCCGAGGTATAGAAATATATATTATCGTTAAATATCATAACGATTTCTTTTGCAAACACTACACTGATACAAAAGGGAGTTTATAATTAAATTTCTAATTTTCAAAACATGGAACTTGTGAAAATTATCTCTTTCCTCTGGCCATTGTCTTTCCACCCAAGCATTCATAAATCTAAAAGAAAATTTATTTTTTACTTCTAACTTAATATCAGTTTTATTTTTCTTTTTTAGAAAACAAAATCACGGCATCCACCATTGTTCGAAATGGCTACGCTTCACCACCATCGGCCCATTTCACTGTCCGTTCTCCCTCCTCTCTCCCGGCTGAGACCTTCTTCGGCTATCCCCGCAACGCTGTTCTCGCGCCCACCGCTCTCCGGACTGCCGTGCGCTCCGATATCTGCTCGGGCCATCCGCGATAAGCGCGTCCTTGGACCCGTCCGTGGATGCGCGACCTCAGATTCCGCGATTTTCCCCGGACCTCCACCCTCGTCGAGGATCTTTATGAAAGGTATTCACTTTGTATGTCTCGTCGGTTATAGAATGGATTCGAAACGTGTTCTTGCCATAAGAACCAGAAATTATCAACGACTATCCGGTTGCAGTCATTGTGTTCGACGGATTGCCGTTCTGAAAAAGTAATGACTTATACACGTCATGACCTACACTATATCCTTGCAAAGTTGATTATAATATAGCATGCATGCATGTTGCTTGAAATATGAAGATCCTCGCAATATACCTCTCCTGTTAACATAAATTTGGGAAACTCAGGTGTTTAACCAATAGTTAGTTTGAAATTTTCTAAAAAAAAAATTAAAATGGATAAAATTCTCTTAATATTTTTATTATCATTATAGTTTTACCTTAATGTTCTACTGCATAAAGCAAGTTTTGTAGTTTTGCAAGGACACACACACACACACATACATATAAATATATATATATAAATATATATATAATTAAATTTGGAGGGGTGAAAGCAAAAGTAAAAGTTATTTTGGATGGACCTGTACGTGAAACTTACCTATTTATATTTTACTTTTTTTGCAAAAGTATCAAAACATGATTCATGCTCAACAACGAACTTATAGTTTTAAGAACACCATTGTATCTCACATAGGCACAAATGCATGATCTTCAGCTAAGACATGGCACATTTGAGGCCCATGGAACAAAGCTATCTTTACATCAAACAGTGTGTGTGTGTGTGTGTGTGCATGGGATATGCAGATTGCATTTGGCCCATGGACACAGAGTCTTCTTAGTTTTTGCTCCAAGGAGGAGAAGTACTTGATATCCATGTAAATCAGCTTAATAATTTGTAATAATCAATTGGAGGTTGTGGTGGTGTTGTTAAGTTTGGAACAAACAAAACAAATACTAAGGTTAATGAGGAAGTCTGAATCTCCAGAATAAGAATGGGCAAATGATGCATTTGATGGAAAAGATCAACTTGTAAAATTCTAGCACTTGTAGGAAGATAATAAAAGAGAAATTGGCATTAATAGATCCATCATAACATAGTTCGAGTATGTCAGGTTTCTCCTTCAGAAAATATGGCCTTTTCCTAAAAATGATACATAAATGTTAATATTACGTCGTTTCTTATATGATTCATTTTTACAGTCCTCTCATATTAGTCTTCAGGTTCTATATACTGTGTGCATTGTCTAAAATAGATTATGCAATAAGAAGTGTCTTTGCTCTGATTCTTTAGGTCTATCATATAAATCCTAATGCTTTAGATATGACAATACAGGATTATCTCGTTCAACATCTGAGGGATTCTTGGCAAAGACCTTTTCATCCTTTGGAGAAGTCAAGAAAAGTAAAAGAGTTAAGATGTTTAAGTCAATTATTTGACGAGAAAGGGAATAAAACTTATACTACTTGTTTGATAGCACTAAGTACTGGTTGTCCCTCTGCCATTCTGCAGTAAAGGTAATTACAAGCAAAAGTTCGAAACAGTCTCTGGGACTTGCATTTATATGGTTTGCCCGTGAACAAGATGCACTAATGGCAGTAAAGGAGATGAATGGAAAGGTGGTTATATTTTATTTAGCATTTAACTTTCAAATTCTAAAGAGCTCTGTACGTCTGCAATATTTCTATTCTTAATTTTGACCCTTTTTCTTGTAGTTTCTTGATGGCAGGTTTGTTGCTGTCACAATTGCAGAAGCTGAATCTCCTTCTAAACAGGTAAGAGCCAAACCATACATATTTTGACTCAAACACTTGTGAAGTTGCTTCGAGAGGTACAGGAAGACATGGTTTCATTAGAGTTGATCACAAGTTTATGTAATTTGGTTTTAGGTGTATAATTCTTTGGTTACAAATATCTTTCGTAGTTTTGATATGTGATGTACAATCTATTTTTCTAATATATTGCCTTATATGAACACTAATTTTCATGTTTTCTAGATAATGTGTACATTTATTCATTCAGTCATGATTGACTGGGCATCCATGGACATGTCTATTTTCCAATTTTTCAATCCAAATAATTTCTCAGAGAAAGGTGGACAAGGATACAACATCAATGGTGGCATAGCATCACTAATCAGTTTCACCTTGTGTCCCACAATCTTATCCTGGTCACATCAGAAAAATTGCGGAATACTGGACCACTAGATCAAACAGGGATGCTGATGCAGCTGATTGGCCTCTTATCTGGGGTGATTTCTTCTCGTGCAAATCTAAGGTGAAGTCTGTGTTGTTAATTGCACACATATAAATGCATACAGGATCAAACTTCTTGATTTTTGGCTGTGGGTTTTCATTTCAGATGTAGTGTTTATGGATTTAAACTTCTTGATTTTTAGTTTACTGATGCTCAAACTTTGTATAAGACCTTATCAGAGAATTTAGTATTAGAAGTCCAAGTCACTCAGCATAACTGGTTCCCTGGTGGATCTTTCTAAAAGACCCCTGGGGTTTCCATGTTTTATTGTTTTGGAGTTTGAAGAACTGGTTTGGCTGCTATAACATCAATCCTGCAATTATTCAGTTCTTGAGAAAGCAGCCTGAGCTTCTTGCCTTGGAACTTTTGCACCTTCTTCCTGGCATTAGAGTTGACCTCATGAACATAAACCTGATTAAAGTGAGGTTAATCAAGTTAAGATAATCCAAGTTGATGCATAGGTAAGATTTCAAATATGCTTGGCACTGGTTTAAACAGGTATCTGATATCAGTCACTAAGAGACTTAGTTTCTAAGTAATAAGAAGCGAGTCCTGACACACTTGCAACTATATATATATAACCAATATATCCTTTATAAAAACAAGATAGTCAATGTCCGTTGACCCCATTTGACTCTGGGTTTTTTTTGGGCTGAATGGGTTTGTTTGACTTAAATCAGACTAGACTGGTTCAATAAAAGCGAAGTATTTGATTCTTTCCTACCTTAATTGTCTTTCTTTTTTTCTCAAATTACCCTACATTAGGTCACAATCAGCTAATGCAATAGCAATGTCTCCTAATCTTTTTGTTGATGGTGGCCACCATCATCGCGGTCTCTATTTGTTGCCTAATCTTAGGCCTAGCCTAATCTAGCGTGAATACAAGCTTTAGCTCTTGCTAAAGCAACTACATGCCATCGTCATAAAAAGGACAGAAAGGGGTCCATTGTGATGGGGATATAAACAGGAATAACCTTTGTATATGAACAAATACTAGAAGACCATAATACACAGCAGAATTAAATGTAAGCATAATCAAACAGAACACCAAGATATATGTGGAAAACCCCTTCAATGTGAAGGGTAAAAATCACGGGGCAAACTAGAGATAATCCATTATGAGAATAATGAATATATGAATCTCAATCTCTTGCCCTAAACTCTAGCAACAACCACAATAGACTAACTGGGATACAAGGATCACATCACTGTCCACAATAGTTAAAACCTCCCCAAGTAATCACAGCAAGAGTCTACTGTAGATTTGATCTAACCTGAGATGAGAACACTACTAGATGATTGAGAACAGTCTCTTTACGTTTTCCTTGTCTTCTTCCCTTTCTTTCTCTTCCTTTTCTGTCTTGTTCTCCTTCTTTTCTTTGGAATCCCGTGGCTGTTTTCTTCTGCCTCGTTGCTGCCTTTTTATAACCTTTTTCTACCTCTAAAACGTAGCCACCACACCCCCCTAATGTTAATTAGGGTTAGGTTAAGAGGAGGGTGAGATGTGGGTTGAGAAAGCCCACATTGGGCTGAATATGGGCTGTCAACCCAACACATTGAACCTCGGTGATGACACTATCACCATTGGCTTCGTACCCCATCATTAAAGAGGAGATGAAGGGGTCCCATTGAGACTCGGTGGTGGTGGTGTCATCATCGTGACTTCTTACGATGTCGTCATCGTAAGAGGTTATCATAGTGGTCGCGGTCATCGTCGCCAACGGGGCAAGCGATGATTGTCACTTTCTTGCTTGCAGTATGTCAGCCTTCCCACCAACCATATGTCAACTTTCTCACTAGTCATCATGGCTACGACCATCAGTTGAGCCTTAGTAACGAGTGGTCACCAACATCAACTTTCTCTTTTCCACTAAAGTCCATCGTTGTCGTCATCAATGAAGCCATATATTGAGCCTCGGTGATAAGTACAACAATAGAGTTGTAACTTAGTGATTGCCAATGTCCTCATTCTTATTGGTCATTGTCACCTTCAACGAAGCCTTGTAAAGCCTTGATGATTAGCAGTTTATCATCATAACCTCATTTAGCTTGCAAAGAGTGTGAAACAAATAGGCAATTTTAGATTTAAAAATCTAATGATAAGATTACCTTACCTCCAAATAGTATAAAACAATTAAGTAAAAGGAAGAAGACTGAGACAGATATAAGACATAATGGCAAGATGCCTAGAAGGTGTTTGAGGTATCAATAATTAGGTCACAATTGATGATCATATAAATTTTTATTAGTTGTATAAGTTCACATTCTCAAATGGAAAACAATGTGGTATCTTCCATTTTTTATATAGCTTAGTTTTGATTAATTTTTGTTCTCTACATTGGCTATATAGTTTTGATTTTTTTTTATATAGTATGCCTGCATAAGTCTACATATATAATTTTTTGGCAAGTGAGTTGCAACATTATGAAACATTATAAACTTGTGATAATTTCGAATCTTGATTTATCATTTTCTAATTGATGTTACAATCCTTGTTATATTTTTTGTTTTTGATGATTTGCAGAGTGGACTTTAATTTAGGATATTTTTATGTTGAGATATGTTTTGTTCATATCATCGCATGCCAAATTCTATTAATTATACTAAAATTATGAAAAAAAATTAAAAAATTACTATTAATCAACGTAGAATCATGTTATGGAAGTTCTAGAGAATTTGATTCTGATTTGGGTGAATTTTAACTTAAGCTATACTTGAGTTATGGATAGGACACGATTACAATCTAACATTCGATCATTGCATGTCAAATTTCATTAATTACATTAAAATTATAAAAAAAATAAAAAATTATGATTAATTAACTTAGAATCATGTCATGGTAGTTCTAAAGAATTTAGTTCTGATTTGAGTAAATTTTAACTCGAGTTACAAATAGGATAGACTTATGATCATGGCCATGTCAAAATCCTATTAATTATACTAAAATCATATAAAAATTAAAAAATTGGTACTAATCAATTAAAATCATGTCATAGTAGTTTTTGATAAATTTCGATCGATTCTATTTATTGTAATTCGAGTTACACTCGATCATAATTTCAGTCCAAGTCATAAGTGTAACAATGCCCAAGAGTGGTGGTACTACTAGATAGACAGTTGTACCACTTACACTCAATGCTCTATTGACATGGTGGTGGTGCACAGTAGTGGTGATGCACATATATATTATGAGGTATATTGTAGAAGTGGATATGTGATGTGAGAGTATACATTTATATTATAACGTGTGCGATATGTATATGTTATGATATACGGTGTAGGAATATATATATATATATATATATATATATATATATATATATATATATAATGACGTATGGTATGAGAGTGCATGTATATGCTATGACGTGTGGTATGAGAGTGCATGTATATGCTATGACATGCGGTATGGATTGGACGTATATATTACGATGGCGTACGGTGTGAGAGTGCATGTATATATTATGATATGAGGTGTAGAAGTTGATGAATATACTATAATTCCTACATGTGCATATAAGCATTTTAAGTTATTTTATAAAAGAATTTTATATCTTTATTGTGCATATGTTATGTGTTGGGAAACTTGGACAGGGTATCATATGTATAGCGGAAGAATAGAGAATAAAATATCAAATTTCCTAAAGAAAAAAGTTCTCGTTATCGTGCGAAAATTAACGCACAAATCAAAACACAAAATCGAAACCGCGCGTATCAAATGAGATTTGAGATTTGTTACTAAGGGAGATCGTATATCCTTGTAAAATCCTAAATATGTAGGAGTGGATGAAGGAGGTCAACTGTCCTCCTCTCTAGTAGTGATCCACACAGTAGATGCGGTGAAGACGCACCTCAAATCATTGCACGATTTTCCTCTTCACGTGCACCACATGATCAAGAAGGGGTCAGCCCTTCTTGCCGTCCACATGCCCTAAATTGGGGTTGTTGACTAAGGAGGGGAGGGAGGGAGGAGAATAGGAGGTGATAGCAAAAAATGGTCTAGCTTATGCCTCTTTGGTTCCCTCCTATTTATAGAGATCCCTATTAATTTAACTCAAATGAATCATGTTCTATTGAGTACTGGATCTCCATCCAACTATCCAAGCCTCTTGGATTAGTGGATTTCTACCCAATAATCTCTCATTGGCCCTTATTAGATTTTATCCACAAGATCCAATAATTCATGGGCTTACTGGATATCCAATAAGATATAGGCTCCAACATATACCTCTATTTGTCGCAACACCTAGCATATGTGTATGACCCTCTAGGCCTAATATCGAGTTAGTCATGAGTCATACCTATCAGAACTCCTTCTGACTCCGTGAATTATCATCTCCATAATAAATCACTTAACTCATCAACTACGGACGTACTAGGCCACTACGCTATAGTCCCCAGATGATACAAGGGATTGGGCCGGAGTGAAGAATTAGATGTTGGGCCGGAGTGAACATGTCAGAAAATTAGACGTTGGGCTGGAGGATCGATCGACGTGTTGGTAGAAAGACTTCATGTCGTGAGTTCGAGCATTGCGTCAAAGAGATCAAATGTTGTAGAAGGTCAATATGTCGATTGGGCAATACACCGAAGGAGAGGACGATGCGCTGAAGGATCGGACGAAGCGTTAGATAAACCAATGACATATCATACAACATAGGATTCATGCTTGTAATCATTTGTCTAGATCGAAATAGTTTAGGGGGCTAATTGAGTTAGTTTTTGGTGTAATCATGCTAACTCGATTAGGAGTTAATTGAGCCTAAATTGGGATTGTTTTGGGCCAAAAGGAAGGCCCATTCAGTGACCTAAAAGTTGGGTCAAGCGATGACACTACCTATGAGTTAGAAAAGTCAAAAGCCCAATCTCTGAGGTTGTCAGGCGGTGGTACCGCCTAGTGTCAAACTAACAAGTGGTGGTACCGTCGGTACCCTGAAAACCCAAGATGAGACCATTTTGGCTCCAAATTTGAATCCATTTGGGGCTTATAAATACCCCACTCATCCCTACTCGGTTCACACAAGAACTAAGAACAAAAAACTTGAGAAAACGCTATTGTAATCTTGTGAGAATTCCCCTCCTATTCTCTAAGTTTAATTTCAGTTTAAGGAATGGGTGAGTGACTTGTAAAGATTATCTCCTAAACCTGTGAAAATGAGAAAAGGGTTATAAAAGGGTAGTTGATCTTCGCCCGTAGAAAAGGGTTATAAAAGTGATGATGATGATGATGATGATGACCTTGAACTCCTCACAATAAAATTTAAGAAATTCATAAAACAACAATCTAAGAATAAAAATGAACTTAAAAATGATAAAATAACTTACTATGACCGGAGTAGGCAACTCTTGCCAATCACAACTCTTTGTGATTCTCGTCCTATTTAGCCTTCGAACCACCATGGCCTCAAGGGACTTGACCAACCGTGATGCTTGGTTAAGTTATTACCATTATTGCAAGATGAGTCTGATTCGATGATATGCCTGTAGGGAAATCTAGGGGCAACATCGCATGCGCAACATAAGAACATAAAATAAAAACTCTAAATTTCCCAGAAAGGCGTTTGTCGTCATGTGAAGATTGGTGCGTAAAACCCACGAAACTGAAAACCACGTGTGAGATAGTTGTGTTACCTAGGGAGATCATATATTCCTGAATTCCTACATATCTGTGAGAGAGGATGAAAGATGTTAAGTGTCCTCTTCTCTTGCGGTGATTCACATGGTAGGGGCTGCAAAAACACTCATCAACTCGTTGCTCAAATCTCTAAACCTACTATATGAGGAAAAAAATGGGAAAGGAGAATAGGAGATAACAACTAAGAAGCATATGACCTATGAGTTTTTGGTTCTCTCCTATTTATAGAGATCTTCTATCTACTTAACCCTAATGGATCTTGCCTTATTGGGTTTGGATCTTCATCCAATTACCCAGACATCTTAGATTAATGAATCTCTATTCAATAATCTCTTAGGATCTAATAATTTAGGGGTTTATTGTATATCCAATAAGATAACGACTCAAACGAATATTTTATATCCGAACCTCTATTAATTTCAATGCCTAGGCTCAATATCATATATGTGTGATACTCTAGGTTCAATATCGAGTTAGCCGTAAATCATACCTATTAGTATCTAGCTTAGTAAAATATTATTTTTATAATAATTAAATCAATTATTATGAATAATTTTAACAATTCAGACACGTTATCCATGATGGCAAGCTTCTCGTCATGGTCCAAAAGTTAAACCCATACAGATCAGCAATAGACCAACTAGATCAGCAATAAACCTAAAGAAAGATCACTAAGTTGGCATGAATAATTTTGGCTTGATGGTTGATATCCCTGTGTTTATTTTATTTTTCTTTGATTGCCATTGGCAGCCACTGCTGTGATCATAACAGTGACCGGAAAGTGATGTTGGGTTGACTTTATTATATGCAAGTCATACTCCTTTTTTTGTTTCTCTTTGGTCGAAGTCCGGCACTTACCATTCCATTCCTGGTCATAGAACATATAGTAAATGACTATCGAGAACCTGCAGCTGCAATTCGAGTGGTTCCGATTAGAATCATCAATTTTTTAATTAAAATAATATTAAATTTAAAATTAAAAATTTATTTAAAAAATAAAATTAAAAAAAATAAAATCAAAGTAATTGAGGATTTGAACCTAAATCGAAACCGAAATCGTAAGTTCTATAACCGACGATACCGATTTTTCAAATCTAGGAACTAAAATCGAACCATTCCCGACGATTCCGATTTTTCAAATCTAGGAACTAAAATCGAACCATTCGATTCGGAACCGATGAACCATCGGATCAATGCAGTCCCACTTTTTCGAGTTCGATTCTGGTTCCAATCGAACTGCTGTCCACCTATCCTTAATAGACCATTGCTGGCAAATCATGGGTTAGCAATAACCCAAAAGATTATGCCGTGAAGAAAGGATTTAATATATTTATAAACTTCAACAACATGAATAAGCTTGGGAAGCACAAATCCACGTCGGCCCTGTGACTCAGCCACCTAAACAACTTGATTAAAAGAAATCCAGCTTGCTATGAAACCAAAGCCTCACACTTTCCTGATGGAAGAGCCAAAGCACAAAGGAAACTAAGCATGCTTGAAACAGAGGTATTCCTCAAAAGGAATTATAACTTCTGTAAGACACACTCTATGGATACTAAACATTTGAGGCAGAAACATGTAAGAAGCAATATGGAACTCTTAGCTTTCGGTGACCAAGAACAGCAGAAAAACAAAATAAGTTGTGCTATGATCAGATAAACGAGTTGAAAATCTTTCATTTTACAGGGGACAGCTATTTGCTAATCCCCATCATAGGAATTAGACTTCAGAATTTACTAGTAGTTTCAACCAGTCAGGAAGAACATCCATCTTCCAAAGCAACAACCATAAGTTTCAACACAAGGTCTGAATTATACCTTAATAGACAGTCCGACGAGACCATTGAGTGAATAAGAAGTATTTTAGTTCACATGTTCTTTCTTGACGTGTTGGATAAACCAGTTCAGCATGTCCTGATGTGCCTCTTGAGCGCGCTTAACAGCTGCAGCATCATCGGCTTTGTGTCTGACAGTCCATCCATGAGCAACCCCAGGAAATATCTTTACAATGTGTCTTTCCTGACAAATCATGTGGCCCAAAATCATATTGGATCACAGAATGTTAGCATATATTTTGAGGGGTCCATATAGCAGATTAATCAAATAGATAAGCTAGCATTATTTGATATTACATTTAAGATGCATGTTCTGTAATTTAGAGTCCAACAACATGACTAAATTGACCTGAAAATGCTGCCATAGGTGACTTACCTCAGATGTTGAAGATAAAGCCTGCTCAAACTGCTTCAACAGTTCAGGCGGAGAAATATGGTCATTCTCAGCCCCAAGTATTGAAATAGGACATTTAACACCTGGTAAATGGTGAAAACAGATTGTCTCAACTCTCAACAATAAAAACATGTTAAGAAAGCATGAGTTTGACCAATTCTTAAAGGAGGGAATACCCTTCATATCATCAACATTTACGAAAGAAGGATGGCAAAGGACAGCAGCTTCAATCTCACTGGACTTTGCTAATTCCAAGACAACTTTGCCTGAGATACAAGAAGTTGAATTTCAGTCAATAACATAAGTTATTCAAGTGTTTAAGGCTAAATAAAGGTCTAGGACTACATTTTCCAGATCCAAAAGATACAGTTATTTTTCACTGTAATCATATCTGGGTCTTCACAATCAGAGCTCAAAGTCCATGCATAAAATATCACGTGAGACTCACCTCCCCAGCAGAAGCCAGCGGCCCCAACTGCAGATATGCCTTTGTTCCTTAGAGCTGCAATAATTGGTTTTGCATCTTGACAGCCTTTGTCCTATGAAGGCAAAAAAACCTTGTTGTTTCCATGCATCAATATTTATGTTAAAGCAATTCAAAAGTGATCTAGTGAAGATGTCATTTTGTATTCTTTTCAGTCAAACATTATATGAGACAATTTTTTATCCATTGTCCACATTCTGAATTTGTATGCTGAAACCCCAATTGTACCAGTACCATAGTAATTAGAGTGAAAGTAAGCTACAATCACCTAATAGGACACTAAAGGAACAGGAGACAGTACTGGGCTGAATGCACATAACATGAGCCAAAATCTAGTGTTCTAGACAACGTATGGATAAACTAGATCATGATATGCATGTCCAATTTTTCTTCTCCAATAGTGTGTTTCAGATATTAATGGCAAGCAAGAACACATTTGTGCCATACTGCTCTATGAACCATTCCAGTGAGAATGGGATGCATACTGCCTTTGTACCAGGGGTATCCCTGTCCTATGTCGAACAATAATATACTATTCTGTAATTTAAAGAAACTCAACATCGAAACCAACCCAAGCCACTCAAACTGGCCCAGTATATATCTGGTTAGGTTCGATAAACATCACATAGCCTGCACAGACCAGTCTAACATTATGTAGTCATAATAGATTGGTAAACGTCATGCAGCCTACACAGACCAGTTTAAGATGAAGTCATAATAGACACTTGCCGAATTGGATTAGGCTAAAAAAGAAGAGGAACAAATGGGGTATAGCTGTCTGCCTCCAGCCATTTTTCTCTCCATGATATTTCTTGGCTCTTTCTCATTCCTTTATTTTCTTTTTCTATTCAAGTGATATGAGTCAGTACCCAGTATAATAAGGTAATACAGGGTCCAGTATTAAAAGTAGAATCCTTCGTCACTAGGTGAGGTTAATTTTAGAAGACTAGTTCAAGGCCACACCCCAAAAGACCCAATAAACATAGGAAACTATAGCCAATGCTGTTCCTAAGGTATCAGATCTGATCAGCTTAGACCACACAGGAAAATAACAAGCAAACAAATGCTGAAATGCTTAAGCAAAATATCTATAGCCAGCAGAAAAATTAGAGGCTTGAGAGATGACAAAGGAAAATGCTCAAGAAGACCTGCTAACACTAAAGAATGAGATCCTTAGAAGATTCAACATTCATCGTGAAAATCTCAAGTGCCTCGAGAAAATCCATATATATATATATATATATATATATATATATATATATATATATATATATATATATATATATATATATATATATATAACTTATACCATATCTCAAGTACCTAGAAAAATCTCTTTTTGATGGATCATTGAAAAGATAGAATCAGTCTCATCATGGATAATCATTTAAGATCTAATTAGTATTATAGAATAGATGGACTGACAGAAAGTAATATCATGCATTGGTAACATGGAAAAGCTCCATGAGTGGAAAGCTCAGGTGAGGCCTAAGCGACTGCCTGAGCAGCTAGCACCTCAACTGAGGCACTCGCAAAGGCAGTTCCAAGTTGAAGGTGTTACAACCGTGACGATACTAAGAGAGGGGTGGGGGTGAATTAATGCTATCGTAAGAACGATGTCGATTCGGAAAACTTCGTTTCGATTAAACCCGTATCGAAAATGCGTTTAACATAATAAGGGTGTAAAGTGCATTGTGCAGCCAAATCAGTAAGCAATATAAAGAGAAGAAGAATAAAAAAGGCAAAAAAAAGATTACACCAGATTTATAGTGGTTCGGTCGTCGTGACCTACGTCCACTACCAATTCCTCCTCCGTTGAGGCCACTGACGTCCACTAACAGTTTTCTTTCAATGGGCGAAGACCAACTATCCTCTTATAACCCGTTTTTCCTTTTTATAGGTTTAGGAGATAACCTTTACAGCCACTCAACCCTCCCTTAAATAGAAATTACCCTCTTAGAGAAGAGGAGGGGAACTCTCAAGATTACAACAACGTTTTCCCTAATTTATATTCTCAGTTCATCATATGCTATACACTTCATTTCATAGGTCATCAAAGACCCGATAAGTTCTTCAAGCGAAAAGTTATTTAGGTCCTTTGCCTCTTGAATTGCAGTTATTTTCGAATCCCTATTTTTAGAAAGAGACAATAAAACTTTATTAACAAGTTTAAGATTCGAAAAACATTTGCCAAAATCTTTTACGCCATTGACGACATCCGTAAAATGGGTGTATATGTCAACAATGGTTTCGCTTGGCTTTATTCGAAACAGTTCAAAATCATGCATCGAAAGATTAATTTTAGAATCTTTAACTCTACTCGTGCCGTCATGTGTAATTTTAAGTGTGTGCCAAATGTCATGTGTAGTTTCACAAATCGAAATACGATTAAACTCATTTTTATCTAAAATGCAAAATTAAGCATTCATAGCTTTAGCGTTAAAAGAAAAAGTTTTCTTCTCCAAATCGTTCCATTCGTTTATAATATGAGAATGAAAAGCAGAATAGAAATGCAAACCGAGTACATCGGATTTATAGTAGTTCGGTCGTCGTGACCTACGTCCACTCTCATTCCTCTTCACTCGAGACCACCGGCTTCCACTACCGATCTTATTTCTAATGAGCGAAGATCAACTACTCTTACACTCTTTCTCCTTTTCACAGGTTCATGAGAGAACATTTACACCCTTTTTTTACAAGTGTTCCCTCACACATCTCCCTTAAGACTATCACTTAGCTCTTGGAGGAGGGACTCTATACTTAAAAGAGTTTACAACCTTGGAATCATAAAGTTTTTTCTCTATTTTGTGTGTATTCCAAGCAGAAATTTGTAGGGTATTTATAAACCCCAAATGACTTCAAATATTAGAGCCAAAATTCAAATCCCCGGGTTTTTGGGATATTGGGCGATACCACTGCCTGCCAGACTGACAACTGGTGGTACCACCGCTTGTCAGTCTGACACTGGGCGGTACCACCGCCAGTTTGACACTAACACTGGGCGATTTCATCGCCTAACACAGTCTTGAAGACTGTGTTTGGGCGGTACCACCGCCTAGTCTGGGAGACTATGTTTGGGCGGTACCACCGTCAAACCCTACTATAGGTCATTGAATGGGCCAACAAGCAGGCCCAAATTAGCTTTGATTCAGGCCCAATTGACCTCTTATTGAGTTGACGTTGTTTCATCCCAAAATCGACTCAATTAGTCCTAAACTAACTCAATCTAGACATAATTGATTACAAGCATGAATCCTATGTTGTCCAGCATGTTATTGGTTCATTTCGTGCTTCGTCCTTTCCTTCGGCGTATTGCCCAATCGACATGTTGACTCCTGCAACTTCCGATCTCCTTGGCGCAATATCCGATCCTTTGGCCCGATACTTGAACTCATGGCACGAAGCCTTCTGTTGACTCGTCGACCGATCCTGTAGCTCGACGTCCAATCTCTTAACATGTTTCACTCTGGCCTAACGTCCGATTCCTCCTGCTTTAATCGATTTGCGTTTTCTGATCGAAGTTACTCTTGCATCACTCAAAACGCAGATTAGATCATAACTTTATCAATTGATTTAATCATCAAAATCCGAGATTCAATAGAAGGCACCTTATCTAGGGTCTTTCAAGGCCTTATTTCGCCCGAGGATCTAGGTAAGCACCAGGATGCTTCGTAACAGCACTAACTTCCACACACACACACACATATATAACTCAATCACTTTTGCCCTAAAATAAATAATCCAATTCAGTGTGCAACAAGGTGTAACTCAATAGTCCTTTGTAAGTACAAATTCATCTTATCTCACTGTGGCAGGTGTGTTCAAGATAATACTGGAACATGCACCACAAATAATGTTCTAATTGATCTCATAAGAGTTCCAGAAGTGCAACATGAAATCACTCTGTGCAAAAAGAACTTGCAATCTCATGATAAAAACACCTTAACAATAAATATTGGAGGATTATGTTTTTCCTTTGATTATCCATTCTATTGATTCTTTTTTTTCACTATTAACAATTTTTCAGATGAATAACAAACACAATTTCTTTCAATAAGATCAATGAAAAATTCTTTCATTTATATCAAGGTTCGTAATTTCGTATCATACCGAAGTTTCGACGTCGCTTATATATATATACATACATACATATATATGTATATATGTATATATATATTTGTATGTATATACATACATATGTATCTGTACATACATATACATATGTATATGTATATATACATATATATATATGTACATATACTTATATGTATATGTATATATATATATATATCATTCCGTCTGGTAACGGACGATTCATGTACCGGTCAGCTGACGGACCAATATGTATATTCGAAATTGCATACCTTGATTCATATAGTGTTTGTCAAAATATAGTGCTAGAATAACCCGAGAAAATTACCCAAATAATAATTTACTCCCGGAGAAATTCAGGATGCAAGATAAGAAACCAACCGGCGAATGAGACTGTATCCAAATCGAAAAAGGCCTCTCAGGATTATCAGCTGAATAGGGATCGTCATATAAGAGATCTGGTACCACAACAAAGAAACCTGAGGTGGCAATTTTGTCTGCAATTTTCCTTTACAACCAGACATTGCAAGTGTAAGCATTAAAAGTTCACAAAATCTTTAATGCAATAAAAGGAAATAAAATGAAGATGTAAATGTAGATAAACAACAGAAAACAACCAACAAAACATTACCAACCATCAGAAAAAATAATACAGAATCCTAGGATTATCTCCAATCCAAAATATAAATTTTGTTTGAAATGACCAAGAGTTCACAAAGAAATATCATAATTTTGTAGCCTGGCGGTGTTACGATACAAACAATTGAAATGGGTTAAAACACTAAAAAACCAACAAAGCAGTCCATGCTGCCTGCAAACAACGATGGTAGAACAGGCTTTGTGACAGTCCACCCTAGTGGTTTATGAAATTAGTAATAGCAGAGATTATCACATCCGTGTTCTCACTTTATTGGATAATATCAGCAAATAGAATACAGAATATTTTGGTAAGAAATATTAAGTTTCATGTAGAATTACAAACGATCAAACAGCCTTTCAGTGATATAAAGAAGATGATAGGGGGAAATAGACACTCGATACAAAGTGAACAAGTACAAAGACATAAATTTAGGGCCACAGTTGAACAGAAGCAGTTCATCATATACAGAAAAGAGGCAGAGTTACCTATGATTAGACCAATCATAAACACAGCCAGCTAAAAAAAGTAAATAGGATGTCTTTCAGCTTTCTTAACTATCAGTGAGACTTGGGAACTACAACGTATTGATCATGTGATATGAGCTTATGATTCCACCAAATTAGCCCCTAGCACTGCCTAGCCACATATTCGACCACTCCATTGATCATTTGTCTTGCTATTTTGTTATTGAATATATATATTTCCAACGTATTGTACGTTCATATACTTGTCTGTATAAGCTTTTTTCAGCTGAAAATATTAGTGCATGATCGATCAAAAGCTCATGTCTCATATTACTGACAGTCTCACGTCAATTAATATTTTGTACCACAATCTGTTTAGGTCTTAATCATATGATTATTAATCCACCATACTGACCAAAGTCAGAGAACTTTCAAGGTCAAATAAGTGCCTCAGGTCTTCCCCTCTGTTTGCTGTACTAAGAAAGAACCGACATGGAGATCACAGACCACCAGCACGGTTTACCTGGAAGATGCCCTCAGAAGTTTCCTTCTAATGTCAACGTGGGCAAGCCAACAAAACACATGGAAGACAACCAAATCGGAAGTCACACAAGTCAGGGCCTAAACACAAACGCCAATAAATGAAATCGGTACCTCAAATTCGGCGCTTCGAATCCTGCAAACATTCCATCGGACGAAGCATGTCAGCGACACAACCGTAAGAAAGAAAGAAAGCACAAAGACCGTAGAAACCCTAAGCATACATACGGACGGAAGGAGAAGCGGGAACGGGCAAGAGACGGACGGAAGCTTAAGAGAGGAGCAGAGTACATCACCGTATATGTCGGAGATGAGGAGAACGGCGAGCTTGGAGTTAGGGGAGCCGGCGGTGTACGCCCTGACGCCGCCGAGGTCGTCGACGACGATGCCGTCGCCACAGGCAGGGCTTAGAGTCGGCGGGTTGGCGCAGCACTGGGAGCTCGCCATCTTCACGGCTTCTTCTCTCCTCTCTTTCCTGGATCTGTGCCGAGAGTGGCGAGCAGTCCAAGGACGGCGGATAGGATATGGTAGGTACAACAAGGACGCGCAAAGTCCAAATGTTCGACCCCACGAAACCTCTTTTTCTACGAAGAAATAATTTTATATCGTATATTAAATTATGTACGAAACAAACTGAGCCGAATGTAATTTTTTTAACTAAAAAATTCATCAACCACAATTATTTTAAATTAAAAAATATATTATTATAAAATAAGAATAAAAATAAAAATATAATATAATATAAAAAATCACACCTATATGTACTTTGTAGTTGGTAAGTTGAATGTGCACAAAGATTATTGCCTTGCCTATGGAACGAAAATGTATGATATTTATAATCCAACTCAGATCTCAAATGTCACTAAACAAAAAAAAATTGAGATGCCGAGGTATAGAAATATATATTATCGTTAAATATCATAATGATTTCTTTAGCAAACACTACACTGATACAAAAGGGAGTTTATAATTAAATTTCAAATTTTCAAAACATGGAACTTGTGAAAATTATCTCTTTCCTCTGCCCATTGTCTTTCCACCCAAGCATTCATAAATCTAAAAGAAAATTTATTTTTTACTTCTAACTTAATATCAGTTTTATTTTTCTTTTTTAGAAAACAAAATCACGGCATCCACCATTGTACGACATGGCTACGCTTCACCACCATCGGCCCATTTCACTTTCCGTTCTCCCTCCTCTCTCCCGGCTGAGACCTTCTTCGCCTATCCCCGCAACGCTGTTCTCGCGCCCACCGCTCTCCGGACTGCCGTGTGCTCCGATATCTGCTCGGGCCATCCGCGATAAGCGCATCCTTGGACCCGTCCGTGGATGCGCGACCTCAGATTCCGCGATTTCCCCCGGACCTCCACCCTCGTCGAGGATCTTTATCAAAGGTATTCACTTTGTAAGTCTCGTCGGTTATAGAATGGATTCGAAACGTGTTCTTGCCATAAGAACCAGAAGAGTTTCAACGACTATCCGGTTGCAGTCATTGTGTTCGACGGATTGCCGTTCTGAAAAAGTAATGACTTGTAGACGTCACTACACTATATCCTTGCAAAGTTGATTATAATATAGCATGCATGCATGTTGCTTGAAATATGAAGATCCTCGCAATTTACCTCTCCCGTTAACATAAATTTGGGAAACTCAGGTGTTTAACCTATACTTAGTTTGAAAATTTCTCTTTAAAAAAAATTAAAATGGATAAAATTCTCTTAATATTTTTATTATCATTATAGTTTTACCTTAATGGTCTACCGCATAAAGCAAGTTTTGTAGTTTTGCAAGGACACACACACACACACACACACACACACACACACACACACATATATATATATATATATATATATATATATATATATATATATGTGAAAGCAAAAGTAAAATTTATTTTGGATGGACCTGTACGTGAAACATACCAACATGATTCATGCTCAACATCGAACTTATGGTTTTAAGAACACCAATGTATCTCACGTAGGCACAAATGCGTGATCTTCGGCTAAGACATGGCACATCTGAGGCCCTTGGAACAAAGCTATCTTTACATCAAACAGTGTGTGTGCATGGGATATGCAGATTGCATTTGGCCCATGGACACAGAGTCTGCTTGGTTTTTGCTCCAAGGAGGAGAAGTACTTGATATCCATGTAAATCAGCTTAATAATTTGTAATAATCAATTGGATGTTGTGGTGGTGTTGTTAAGTTTGGAACAAACAAAACAAATATTAAGGTTAATGAGGAAGTCTGAGTCTCCAGAATAAGAATTGGCAAATGATGCATTTGATGGAAAAGATCAACTTGTAAAATTCTAGCACTTATAGGAAGATAATAAAAGAGAAATTGGCATTAATAGATCCATCATAACATAGTTCGAGTATGTCAGGTTTCTCCTTCAGAAAATATGGCCTTTTCCTAAAAATGATACATATATGTTAATATTATGTCATTTCTTATATGATTCATTTTTACAGTCCTCTCATATCCGTCTTAAGGTTCTATATACTGTGTGCATTGTCTAAAATAGATTATGCAATAAGAAGTGTCTTTGCTCTGATTCTTTAGGTCTATCATATAAATCCTAATGCTTTAGATATGACAATACAGGATTATCTCGTTCAACATCTGAGGGATTCTTGGCAAAGACCTTTTCATCCTTTGGAGAAGTCAAGAAAAGTAAAATAGTTAAAATGTTTAAATCAATTATTTGACAAAAAAGGGAATAAAACTTATACTACTTGTTTGATAGCACTTAAGTACTGGTTGTCCCTCTGCCATTCTGCAGTAAAGATAATTACAAGCAAAAGTTCGAAACAGTCTCTGGGACTTGCATATATATGGTTTGCCCGTGAACAAGATGCACTAATGGCGGTAAAGGAGATGAATGGAAAGGTGGTTATATTTTATTTTGCATTTAACTTTCAAATTCTAAAGAGCTCTGTACATCTGCAATATTTCTATTCTTAATTTTGACCCTTTTTCTTGTAGTTTCTTGATGGCAGGTTTGTTGCTGTCACAATTGCAGAAGCTGAATCTCCTTCTAAACAGGTAAGAGCCAAACCATACATATTTTGACTCAAACACTTTTGAAGTTGCTTCGAGAGGCCCAGGAAGACATGGTTTCATTAGAGTTGATCACAAGTTTATTTAATTTGGTTTTAGGTGTATAATTCTTTGGTTACAAATACCTTTCGTAGTTTTGATATGTGATGTACAATCTATTTTTCTAATATATTGCCTTATATGAACACTAATTATCATGTTTTCTTGATAATGTGTATATTTATTCATTCAGTCATGATTGACTGGGCATCCATGGACATGTCTATTTTCCAATTTTTCAATCCAAATATTTCCTCAGAGAAAGGTGGACAGGGATACAACTTCAATGGTGGCATAGCGTCACTAATCAGTTTCACCTTGTGTCCCACAATCTTATCCTGGTCACATCAGAAAAATTGCAGAATACTGGACCACTAGATCAAACAGGGATGCTGATGCAGCTGATTGGCCTCTTATCTGGGGTGGTTTCTTCTCGTGCAAATCTAAGGTGAAGTCTGTGTTGTTAATTGCACACATATAAATGCATACATGATCAAACTTCTTGATTTTTTGGCTGTGGGTTTTCATTTCAGATGTAGTGTTTATGGATTTAAACTTCTTGATTTTTAGTTTACTGATGCTCAAACTTTGGACAAGACCTTATCAGAGAATTTAGTATTAGAAGTCCAAGTCACTCAGCATAACTGGTTCCCTGGTGGATCTTTCTAAAAGACCCCTGGGGTTTCCATGTTTTATTGTTTTGGAGTTTTAAGAACTGGTTTGGCTGCTATAACATCAGTCCTGCAATTATTCAGTTCTTGAGAAAGCAGCCTGAGCTTCTTGCCTTGGAACTTTTGCACCTTCTTCCTGGCAGTAGAGTTGACCTCATGAACATAAACCCATGTTCTGAAGTTAAACCTGATTAAAGTGAGGTTAATCAAGTTAAGATAATGCAAAGTTGATGCACAGGTAAGATTTCAAATATGCTTGGCACTGGTTTAAACAGGTATCTGATATCAGTCACTAAGAGACTTAGTTTCTAAGCAATAAGAAGTGAGTCCTGACACACTTGCAACTGTATATATAAATATTAAATAGCTAAATATTTTAGTGGTTAATGTGTCTCAACTTGAAGTTTCTACGAGAGTGTTTTATCATATGGTGCTCCTATATTTAGAACATAAGATTTAATGAGGTAATCAAATCTTCTGTCTTTATTAAGAATGAAGATGAGACACAAGTTTATTTAATTTGGTTTTAGGTGTATAATTCTTTGGTTACAAATACTTTTTGTAGTTTTGATATGTGATGTACAATCTATTTTTCTAATATATTGCCTTATATGAACACTAATTATCATGTTTTCTTGATAATGTGTATATTTATTCATTCAGTCATGATTGACTGGGCATCCATGGACATGTCTATTTTTCAATTTTTCAATCCAAATATTTCCTCAGAGAAAGGTGGACAGGGATACAACTTCAATGGTGGCATAGCGTCACTAATCAGTTTCACCTTGTGTCCCACAATCTTATCCTGGTCACATCAGAAAAATTGCAGAATACTGGACCACTAGATCAAACAGGGATGCTGATGCAGCTGATTGGCCTCTTATCTGGGGTGGTTTCTTCTCGTGCAAATCTAAGGTGAAGTCTGTGTTGTTAATTGCACACATATAAATGCATACATGATCAAACTTCTTGATTTTTTGGCTGTGGGTTTTCATTTCAGATGTAGTGTTTATGGATTTAAACTTCTTGATTTTTAGTTTACTGATGCTCAAACTTTGGACAAGACCTTATCAGAGAATTTAGTATTAGAAGTCCAAGTCACTCAGCATAACTGGTTCCCTGGTGGATCTTTCTAAAAGACCCCTGGGGTTTCCATGTTTTATTGTTTTGGAGTTTTAAGAACTGGTTTGGCTGCTATAACATCAGTCCTGCAATTATTCAGTTCTTGAGAAAGCAGCCTGAGCTTCTTGCCTTGGAACTTTTGCACCTTCTTCCTGGCAGTAGAGTTGACCTCATGAACATAAACCCATGTTCTGAAGTTAAACCTGATTAAAGTGAGGTTAATCAAGTTAAGATAATGCAAAGTTGATGCACAGGTAAGATTTCAAATATGCTTGGCACTGGTTTAAACAGGTATCTGATATCAGTCACTAAGAGACTTAGTTTCTAAGCAATAAGAAGTGAGTCCTGACACACTTGCAACTGTATATATAAATATTAAATAGCTAAATATTTTAGTGGTTAATGTGTCTCAACTTGAAGTTTCTACGAGAGTGTTTTATCATATGGTGCTCCTATATTTAGAACATAAGATTTAATGAGGTAATCAAATCTTCTATCTTTATTAAGAATGAAGATGAGACACAAGTTTATTTAATTTGGTTTTAGGTGTATAATTCTTTGGTTACAAATACCTTTCGTAGTTTTGATATGTGATGTACAATCTATTTTTCTAATATATTGCCTTATATGAACACTAATTATCATGTTTTCTTGATAATGTGTATATTTATTCATTCAGTCATGATTGACTGGGCATCCATGGACATGTCTATTTTCCAATTTTTCAATCCAAATATTTCCTCAGAGAAAGGTGGACAGGGATACAACTTCAATGGTGGCATAGCGTCACTAATCAGTTTCACCTTGTGTCCCACAATCTTATCCTGGTCACATCAGAAAAATTACAGAATACTGGACCACTAGATCAAACAGGGATGCTGATGCAGCTGATTGGCCTCTTATCTGGGGTGGTTTCTTCTCGTGCAAATCTAAGGTGAAGTCTGTGTTGTTAATTGCACACATATAAATGCATACATGATCAAACTTCTTGATTTTTTGGCTGTGGGTTTTCATTTCAGATGTAGTGTTTATGGATTTAAACTTCTTGATTTTTAGTTTACTGATGCTCAAACTTTGGACAAGACCTTATCAGAGAATTTAGTATTAGAAGTCCAAGTCACTCAGCATAACTGGTTCCCTGGTGGATCTTTAAACAGGTATCTGATATCAGTCACTAAGAGACTTAGTTTCTAAGCAATAAGAAGTGAGTCCTGACACACTTGCAACTGTATATATAAATATTAAATAGTTAAATATTTTAGTGGTTAATGTGTCTCAACTTGAAGTTTCTACGAGAGTGTTTTATCATATGGTGCTCCTATATTTAGAACATAAGATTTAATGAGGTAATCAAATATTCTGTCTTTATTAAGAATGAAGATGAGATTTGTGTATACAGGAAGTTAAGTGGGAGCACTATCACCTTCTTAGTGTTATATGTGGATGACATTCTGATAATTGAGAAATATGTAGGAATTCTATTCATAGTAAAGGCATAGTTATATAGGCACTTCTCAATGAAGGACTTAGGAGAAGCATCATATATCTTGGGCATTTAGATCTATAGAGATAGATCCAAGAGGATGCTTGGCTTATCCCTGTCCAGATATATAGACACCATTGTCAAAAGGTTTGACATAGAAAATTCCAAGAAATGTCTCATATCTATGAGATATGAGATATTGTTTTCTAGGAGTATGTCGCTAAAGACTCATGAAGAAAGGATGAATATGGATAGGATACCCTATGCCTCGGCGATAGGGTCTATCATGTATGTCATGCTATGTATCTGGCCTGATATAGCGCATGCTTTGAGTGTCACGAATAGGTATCAAGCGGATCCAAGCTTTGAGCACTAAAGAATAGTAAAATGTATCTTTAAGTACTTGAGAAGGACTAAGGATATTTTACTGGTATATGGAGGTAGTAGCCTCAGGATTGAAGGCTACACAGACTCAAGTTTCCAGTCCGATGTTGATGATAACAAGTCGCATTCAAGGTATGCATATACCTTGAATGGAGGAGCAGTGTACTGGAAAAGTTCCAAACAAGATACTACTACTGACTCGACCACAGAGGCGGAGTACATTGCTATAGCAGAGGCAGCAAATGAGGGAGTCTGGATGAAGAAGTTCATCATTGATTTGAGAGTCGTGCCGGGCAATAAGAAGTTGATTCCCTTATATTGCAACAACTAAAGTGGCGATTACTCAAATGAGAGAACCTAGGTCTCATCAAAAGTGTTCTGGGTAGGTTTTAGCTTATTAGAGAGATCGTGACCCGAGGAGATGTAGCAATAGAAAGAGTTTCATCCGAAGATAACATCGTAGATCTATTGACAAAGTCATTATATCATATTGTTTTTGAGCGTCACAAGGGTCTGATGGGGATCAGACACATATGTGATTGGCTTTATGTCAAGTGGGAGATTGCTAGTTATAGGTGACCCTACAAGCCAATCAAGTGAGTGATGACATATATGACTTAACACAGTCTTTTTGCTTATTATTATTTGGTATTTTATCACTTTATATTATCTGTTGCTTGAATATATTGTGATGTCCATGGATATGTGCAATAAGAATCGGATCATGATGAGATCACGATAATAAGATCGATTCACCTTTAAACACAAATCCTAAATAATCCCGGTCATAGATTACTCGAGAGGGATATCGAGATAACCGGACATACTTATGTGCTGTATACCCGTCCATATAATGGATGCAATTGTTCTCATAGTTGCTCGTGTGGGGACACTAGGGATACAATACAAATGCTTATTGTAGAATGAGTTAACTGATTGATCCGCTTACGGAATGCTGGATAGTTAATGATGCCTTATTATCAGACGGTGATTCCGTAGTCCTAGTGGTGTACCTGGTCCTTAGACTTGAGACACCAAGGATGTTCTGTATGAGTGCTCCACTCTTTGATGCCAGACTTATAGGTTTAGATGTTCCAAATCTAGCACAGTTGGTCATCAGGAGTGATAGTCAATCTTACGAGGGCTATTGAGTGTCGATAAAAGATCATCCGCTCTTGGTGTCATGAGAGGAATATCTCATGTGTTCGTGCTCAGACAAATCTCTCGCTAGAGTCATTCAGATTAAGAGAGAAAGAGTTCTCCGAGAGAATCTGATTAGAGCGAGACTCAATTAGAAACCATATGGGTCTGACAACACCATTCCTGGTATATGGTCTTTAGGATATTAGATGGATGATGGACTCTAGGTACGCGATAACTAAGGACAGACATGTCTAATGGATTGGACTCCCCTATATTGTCTAGAGATTGCGTCGTAGTGGCCTACTACATCCGCAGTCGATGAGTCGAGTAAATTATTATGGAGATAATAATTCACTGAGCAAAATAGAGTTCTAACAGGTATAATTCACGGCTAATTCGATATTGGGCCTAGAGGGTCACACATATATGGTAAGCGTTGCGATGAGTAGAGGTTCAGATATGAGATTTTCGTCAGAGCCATTGTGTTATTGGATATCCAATAAGCCTCTGAATTATTGGATCCTATGGATGAGATCCAATAAGAGCCAATAAGAGATTATTGGATAGAGATCCACTAATCTAGAGGCTTGGGTAGTTGGATGGAGATCCAATACCCAATAGGGCAGGATCCATTAGGGTTAAGTTGACAAGAGACATCTATAAATAAGAGGGAACAAATGATTCATAGGCTAAAGCCTTTTTGGATTGCCTCTCCTATTCTCCTCCCTCTCTCCACCTCAAATAGCAGGCCTGGAGTTTTGATGAGCATCATCGCAGTCCTGCTATGTGGATCATCGCTAGAGAGGAGAACGCTTGACCTCATTCACCCTCTCCTAAAGATCTGCAGGGATTCAGAGATATACGATCTCCCTAGGTAACACAATCTTTCATTTACGTAGTTTTAAGTTTCGTGGATTTTGCGCACTAATCTTCCCGCGATGACGAATACATCTTTGGGAAATTGAGGATTTTATTTTTTATGTTCTTCCACTGCGCATGTGATGTCACCCCCCAAATTTTTCAACAATTGGATTTTATCTATAGGATCTAATAATTCAGAGGTTTATTGGATATCCAATAAGATAGGGGCTCTAGCGGATATCTCATATCCGAACCTCTACTTATCGTAATACCTACCATATGTGTGTGACCCTTTAGGCCAAATATCGAGCTGACCGTGAGTTATACTTGTCAGAACTCCTTCTGGCTCAATGAATTATTATCTCAATAATAATTCACTCGACTCATCGATTGCAGACATACTAGGCCATTACACCGTAGTCCCCAAACGATATAGAGGAATTTAATCCATTGGACCTATTTGTCCTCAGCTACCATATATCTATAGTCTCGTATCCATCTAATATCATAGAGATCATATTTCGAGCATGGTACTATCAGGCCCATACGGTTTTTACTCGAGTCTCGCTTTAATCGGAGTCTTCCGAAGAACTCTTTCTCTCTCAATCCGAATGACCATGGCTAGGGATTTACTTGAGCAAAAACACAGGATATTCCTCTCATGACACCGAGAGCAGATGATCCTCTATCGACACTCAATAGCCCTCGTAAGATTGGCTGTCACTCTCGATGATCGATTGTGCTAGATCTGAAACTTTCAAGCCTATAAGTTATATATCAAAGAGTGGAGTACTCATACATGACATCCTTGGTATCTCAAGTCTAAGGACTAGATACACCATTAGGATGACGGAATCACTGTCTGAAAATGAAGTATCATCAACCATCTAATATTTCGTGAGCGGATCAATCAATGAACTCATTCTCCAATGAGAACCTGTACTGTATCCATAGTGTCTCCACACGAGCAGTTATGAGACCAACTGCTTCAATCATATGGACGAGTATGCAACACACCAATCTATCTGGTTATCTCATGTCCCTCTCGGGTAACCTACGACCGAGATTATTTAGAGTCCCTACTCAAAGGAGAATCGGTCTCATTATTGTGATCTAATCATGATTTGATTTCTATTGTACAGATCCATGAATATCACAATATATGCAATCATGCAAGATAAAGTGATAAAATATCAAATAAATAATAAGTAAAAAGAGTGCGTATGACACATATCATCACTCACGTGATGGGCTTGCAGGGCACTTGTGACTAGTAGGTTTGCTGCAGGTGGCCAGGCTAAGAGCCTCTTCTACGGCTCTCGACCAAGGTTGCAAGTAGCCTTTGGCCGACCTATAGAGCAGCAATAATTGTTGCCCTTTCTTCCTCTTTTGCATCAACAATTTTAACACCAAAATATCTTTCTAAAATACTTTTTAACAGAGAAAAGAGTTATAGTTCCAGATATGAAAACTACGATAAAAAATGATAACAATCGCGCAAAAACAATTCTATGTGATTTATCAATACATGTAGTTTAAAAATCAATTAATAGTACGAGCAACCTGACTCTAATACCACTATTAGGAAACTTAGATAGAGCATCACATGCACAATAGAAGAATAGAAAGCAAAATCGTATATTTCATAAAGAAAAAGGGTTTTCATCGTCTTGCGAAAATTGGTGAACAAAACAAAACGCAAAACCGAAACTACGCGTATTAAGCGAGATTTGTTACATAGGAAGATCATGTATCCTTGTAAAATTTTAAATCTATAGGAGTGGATGAAGGAGATCAACTATCCTCCTCTCTAACGGTGATCCACATGGTAGATGCGGTGAAGACGATCTTTAAATCGCTGTATGATCTTCCTCTAGACGCGCACCACATGATTAAGAAGGGGCCAACCCTTCTTGTAGTCCACACGCAACTATGGCTATCAGTTGAGCAAGAAAGGGAGGGAGGAGAATAGGAGGTGGTAGTTGAAAAGGATTCTAGTCCCTTTTGATTTCCTTTTATTTATAGAAGTCCTTATCAACTTAACATTAATGGATATTTCCCTATTGAGTATTATATCTCTATCCAACTATTCAATCCTCTTGAATTAGTGGATTTCTATATAATAATCTTTTACTAGCTCTTATTGGATCTTATCCATAAGATTCAATAATTCAGGGACTTATTGGATATCCAATAAGATAAGGGCTTCAGTGGATACCCCCATTTATCGCAACACCTACTATATGTGTGTGACCCTCTAAGCCCAATATCGAGCTGCTCATGAGTCATTCCTATTAGAACTCATTCCAACTTAATGAATTATCATCTCCATAATAATTCACTCGACTCATCGATTACAAACGTACTATGTCACTACGTCGTAGTCCTTAGACGATATAAAGAAATATAATCCATTAGACTTGTTTATCCTCAGTTATCATGTATCTATAGTTCCTCATCTATCTAATATCTCAGAGACCGTATACCGGGCATGGTGCTGTTAGGCCCATATGGAATCTACTCGAGTCTCGCTCTAATTGGATTCTCCCGGAGAATTCTCTCTCTCAATCCGAATGACCCTAGCTAGGGATTTGCCTAAGCAAGAACACATAGTATATTTCTCTCATGACACCAAGAGCGGATGATCCTCTATCGACACTCAATTGCCCTCGCAAGGTTGGCTACTACTCTCGATGATCGGTTGTACTAGATCTGAAACCTACAGACCTATAAGTCTAGTATCAAAGAGCAGAGTACTCATACATAACATCCTTGGTGTCTTAAATTTAAGGACTAAACGCACAACTAGGTCCACAAAATCGTTGTCTAACAATGAGGTATCATTAATTATCCAACATTCCGTGAGCAGATCAATCAGTGAACTCATTCTCCAATAAGCACCTGCATTGTACCCCTAATGTCCTCATATAAGCAACTCTAAGATCAGCTGCTCCATCATATGAACGAGTATACATCACACAAGTCTGTTCGGTTATTTTGATGTTTCTCTTGAGTAACCTACGATCGAGATTGTTTATGGTCTATGTTTAAAGAGGAATTAGTCTCACTATTGCGATCTCATCACGATCCGATTCGTATTGCACAAATCCATGAATATCATAATATATGCAACATACAACATAATGTAAGAAAATATCAATAATAATAATAAGTAAAAAGACTGCGTAGTGTGTCACACGTGCCATCACTCACGTGATTAGCTTGCAGGGCATGTTGTACTATGTTGCATTTGTAACTAGCTTGCAGGGCAATGTTATGATTATTAAAGAAGTCATAAGATGAGGTGTTTCCATTAATTATCTTATGCATATGATTTTGAAATATTATATACATGACATGATAACTTGCCTAAATAAAATTATAAAAACGTATATTTATTGAGTGATGATTCATTATAGACTTTATTTTATAGACAAATATATTAGCATCCCACTCAAGTGATTGAGCAAGGGAGTGATCACATGTAAGCTTATGCCAACACAAATATGAATAATACATATGCCTTTTTTTTATATATATAAATTTTGCATATGTTAGGCGTATATATATATTTAGTTAAATATAATAATTATGTACATGTGTCAAAATCATTATATACAAGGAAATCCTATTATTTTGTCTAGCTTAACTTTTAAGATTGTTTTTTTTTTCACTGCACTTTTATTGGTAGTAGTAATTAAACTAAAATGTGTAATTTATGTAAGATATGTGTGAAACAACTAGTATAGGATATTATAAGAGCAAAGGAGAGGAGCAATGGTTGCCATTGCTTATACTATGGTTATTTCGGTGTATAATCCTATTTTCCATTTATCTTAAACCTGACCTGAATAGATTGGATCCGGATCGAGCTCTCAACTAGACCTAACTAACTCGGGTTTAAATCAGATAACTCCATTCGAAAAAAGGATCGACCTGATTTCAAGAGTATTTTTAATTTGTTTTAAAATACCTCCCAATAAAAATCAAATATGCAGTGTTATCTAGTAAAATCTCGTTATTGGATGTTTTAATATAAATTCCCTTGATTCTTCAGGTTGATAAAGCTTGTAAGTTAATATTAATGGTGGATGCACATCTTTAATTGCAATCAATCCAAATAAAATAAGAGCGCCCTCCCGTATTCTGGGAAGAGGAAGCCTCTCCACAGTAATATCGTGCAGTTATCAATGATGCCTCCGCACGCATCTCAACGAGTAAACAATGGCTGATGCGGGACCGGCTGAGGAGGACCCGACATCTTAACCTTTATGGGTCCCTTAAGGCGTGAGTCCCACCAATCACTGAAAGTGCTTGCTGGTGGGCCCTTCCACGTTGTTGGAGGGCAATGCTGTGCCCGGACCCCTCTGGTGAGGCAGCGAAGCCTACTGAATCGCCATGGCGGGAGATGAGCGACCACTCGCGATGGGTGGAAATCTGACAGACCAACCAATCAGTGCAAGGTCTTTGTGGTGGCCCACCGCGAATGGGAGAACAAATCTTGCTGCTGCCTCTCGCGCGCGCCAGTAGCGTTTCCCAAGCCAAATGCGAACCCGTTCTGGCGATGATTTCCTGCCGGGGATAAAACAGGGTTTCTATGTATTGGCGGCTCATGACATGATCTTATTTGGAGTGGGAGCACAGGAAAAATATGGAGCACTCCGTGAGCAAGGACCGTGAATCCTGCTGGATATCGAACTCGTGAGCCCCACCTACCCACGGTGTATTTAATAAAGGGAAGCACGTAAGCTTGCCTTGCAAAGTATTATTCGAATCGGGGAGCCAAAGAAGTGGAACGCGGTGACCACAGCGCACGCATCGGGACACGAGGCGGTGGAGGCGGAGGAGGAGGTGGTGGCGAAGGAATGTTAGGTTTGAAACAGTCGTCATCTAATCCATCGATCGGATCATAATAGAGAGAGAATTGAGAGGAGAGAGAAAGAGAAAGAACGAGAGGCTTACTGAATCCGGCGATTTCGTGGCCGAGGGGCTGCGGCGACGAAGCAGGGGAAGGAGATCGTCGGCCGTGGCGTCGTAGGATGGCCACCGTCCCTTGGTCCTCTGTCTTCAGGGTCTTCCTCCTCGTAATACTCCTCGCCGCCATCGTCATTGCCTTTGTCACCCTCCCCATCGAAAAGGTAACCGTTTACGCTTCGTGGTCGTGTATTTTGATCAGTCTAGGGCATCAACTTTGTGCGGTTGTTGCATTCTGATGATCTTGATGCTATCTGTATACGGGTTTCATGTTTTCTAGGGTCATGTTTTTTTTATTTGATCGTTTCTTTCCGCGTGTGATTTTGTATTCTTTAGGGTTTAGTGAATTGGAATTCTTCTGGTCTAGAGGTACTTCGGGATTGTCTTATAGCCCTCCACAATCAGAATGGCGTTGGTGGAGGAAAGAAGATTGTTTACCCTTTTTTGCTTTTCGTGTTTCAGATTGAAACGCACCTTTTAAACTAGCTCTAAAACAACAACGGACAATCTTGGGCAACATCCTAGCTAGTCACCTGTAATCATATAGACGTCGTCTCATAGATTTTGCAGTCTTCTCGTAACCACACAAACAAACCAGGATAGAATTTCAAGACAGAAAACTGTGGATGCATCGGGATTTGGTGAATTGGGTCTCTTTGATCATGGATATGACGGTGACACGTTGTTCACTTTCTTGATTGTCACAATATGAGCACATGAAAAAAGAGGAAGTCATAAAATTTTATTTTTATCTTTTTTTATGATGATTGGTTCTGGATGTTTTAGTCTTCAACTGGTCAATTTGAGTGTAATTAGCCTGCCCCCTAAGAATTTGTACTCCTCTAAATTATGGTTGAGAAATGATGGTGTCTTCTGGCTATGTTGAGTTTATTTTTTGTTTTTTTTCTAATTTCCCCCCTTTTTTTTTCTTTTTCTATCATTTGGTTGCAACCGTTTATCAATGAAACTATGGTGATGTGCTATTCTGTTGAATGTTATTGGCTCGTCAGCCGCTTATATGGCATCAGCATATTAGACACTAAATCTTGAATTTATGGGCACGTTGTGGCAGGCTTAATCTAACAATAAGCTGCCTACTTGTTACAGTTGGAGTTGGTATCAAAGGCTTACTAATAGACCACTTACATATCAAGCTACTTATTTCTTACTAATAGTTTTAGGACTTACTATTCCATTATTCTAATTTTTCACATATAGCCCAAAGTTCTCCTTTGCAATTCCATATGGTATTCAACTTAAATGATCTCGCATCATAATGTATGTCATGTTTGAGCAGTCCCACTTCCCTCAGGGGACAAGTATTCTCACATCTTAGACATCGACCAAGCATATATTACATTATTACTTTAACTTATATGGGTCATATTCCAGCAGTCCTACTTCCGTCAAAGGCCAAATACAACCACATCCCATAAATCAAGCAAGGATATAATGCCTTAATTTGTGTACAGTGTTGGAAAGTTTTTATTTACCTGGTCTAGATTGAAGTATCATACTATCCTCGCAATGTTATAATGAGCAGGTCTAGCTATGTTGCTCAGAATGTTTTGGCGTGAGCTACTAGTAGTAGACGACCTGTGTCATGTGGATAGGCCCATCTTCTTCTTTGTTATCTCCTTGTGTGGTACTATTCGGTTATGACGGGCAGTTTAATGGATGTGGCAGGGTTCTCCTGCCACTATGAATCTATGGTGTGGAGAGAATCACAAAAAAACTGACGTTGCATGCAGAAGAGGAAATTCCTTGATTGGTATGATGCTGAGGTCAATGCAATAGACTTGTGTGGCAAGGCTAGTTTTTAGTCTTTCTGCTTTATGGAATTTGGCAACTAAAAATAAGACTAAGGCTCGAGGACATTTTGCTTTGCTATCTATTTGTTTTAACAATAAGTTACCTTTTGTTGTTTGAATTTTCTAATGAAATCAATTCTCCATGGTTGTGAATTCCAGAGAGTGTCAAGTCATCTTAGAAAAGAGTCAAAAGTTATGTGGGATTAGTCTTGTTGAATAATGCTATAAGAATTGTGCTGTGGATGTAGTACTAAGTACTAACCATAGTTACCATTTTTTATGGCAAAACTAAATAGCAAGTAGATAGATATTTGCAAAATTAGGCTAAATGAATTGAGAAATCCATTCGAGTATATGATTACTCTAGTTATCGTACTGATACAGCTAAATCTCACAACACATTATTTTTCCTCCTCACATAGCTGCTGTCCTTATGTACTCATAGTTGTTCTTGTTAGAGGTCATGGAATATTGTGATCTACATATTGGGATGTGCTTTCTTGTTCTTTCACATAGAAAGTTGAATAATAACAGAAACTCCGGACTTGGTTTTTTTCAAGTTGTACATGTTACAGAGAAATCATTTTTTTGAGCATGTTCGACGATTGATTCTACTTTGAGGCTTTCTATAAATGATGTATAGTTACTCTCTTCCTACTGGATGTAATTAAGTTCTTGATTAAACGAAACTACTGAAGTTGGGTGGTTGACATTCAAATAAGTTGCTTTTTATTGGAATTTATCAATTTCCAGTTCAAAAAAATGACTGTACACCCTTAAAGTTTCTTATTGATTTTCTAGTATATGCTGTTTCTTAGAGACGAAAATTTTCATAAAGTTTTCATTTCCTTGTTTTCTTTCTCCTGACTATTTCTGCAGGCATATGTAAACTTCTTTTTGTTTGATTTCTTTATCTACATTTAATAAAAATTGTAAATTGGTTCTGATATATATTATGTCTGTATCTTCATTGTTCGGTGAGATTGTGATTTTCTTATATATAGTACTTGTGGTTGACAGTTTGTTAAAAGCTCTTTTACCTTTGTTGATATTATACTTTTGAAGCATATGGTCATTCTGGATGTGCTGCTTACCACTGATATTATCTTTATGACTAATTGTTGTTAATAATTGCTGACAAACAGATTCTCAGGGACTTTTTGGTCTGGATTGAGCTGAATGTTGGTCCATGGGGTCCTCTTGTTCTGTAAGCTATTAGCTAAGCTTGTTTTGTTTGCCTCTTATGGTTTTGATTGATTTTGTCAATGGTCATAGCTAGCAATATTGTCTTGCCACACCTAGCAGTTACTGCTTCCTGTGTGATTGATCATTTTTGGTTTATAATGCTACTCAAATAATCTAGACTAACTTGTTCTACTTCAAGCCTTCTAATTTGTCTATTTGATAACTCTTTGCTTTATTGTGGTTTAATGTTTCATTAATTCGATAGCTTTTCCCCATATTGATAATAATCTTGGTATATGCTGTGGTGCCTTCCTCTCTCTCTCTCTCTGTGCAACGTAAGATTGTATTTTTAATTTATGTGCTTTCTGATGGAAAATCTACAATCTGATATCAAGTGACTGAAACCACATTTTGTTTTTGTCTAACAATATTATTTTTCAAAAGAGTGCACTGAAACCATTAGTTTCTGGTGCCTCTACAAAATTTAAAGCCATAACCAATGTTTGCAATAATGAGCTGATGATGGATTCATTTAATTTTCAGACACTTAACTATATTTGTTTAGTTCTGCATCAAAGTTTCAGGATGAGCAATACCTGAAAATTTTTTTTTTCTTAATTCTGAGGTGGTGAATGTGACCATATTTTTGGTGAAGCAAAAGCATTTTCTCAGGGTTTTGTATAGATTGCTCATGACATCTGCTTTTTGTAACTCCAATGGTCATTTCTCCTTTAGTCATATAATAGATTTTGGAAAACCTAGGTGACAAGACACTGCCTCAAATGACTAACAGCAACCTGGAATGATCATAGATTGATCAATCATCTGATTTGCCATTGGGTTCTTTCTCTCTTTAGTCTTGATGGAGTATTAAAAGTTTAAGTTTAGCATGATAGCCATTTCATTGTTTAATTTGCCATACCCATTTCTGTTTATGAATTGGCTTAAATGTCTTATTGAATTTCTGAATTACTCATTGTTTAATTGCTACTGAGCTTTTCATTGTCCCTATTAACAGGGCTGTTGCATATATTCCTTTAACAGTACTAGCAGTCCCTGCATCAGTACTCACGGTAAGTATAAAGTTTTTTTAATAATGTTCATAATATCTTGGATTTGTAGTTCTGTTCTTATCCGTTTCTTATGTCAACAATCTTCACATATTTGGGTAGTTGTACTGGTTATCATTTTGTAGTTTATGAACTTCTCACAAGCCTAATATGCTTTGTTGCACTGATTGCTTCATTTGTAATCAATATGTGGCCTTCTTTTTACTTGTAATATGTCAAGAACTATATGTATTTAAAGCACTCTGTAATCTAGATAGTCTTCTGTTTATAGAATCTATGATAGTTGTTGAACTGACAGTTTTCTATAATCTAGATGCTGTACCACTGGTAATAACCTACATGATTTTCTATTTGTGTTGAATTTCCTATAGATGTTGAACTTGTAACTTAAATGTGGGCTTATGTACAGCTACTCCATTGTAAGCCTAATATTGATAGAAAATTTCAAAGTCTATCCATGCACAATTGCAATAACAATAAGCCATTATGTCCCAACTATGTGGCTAGTTACATAAATCTTTTTCAGTCATCGGCGATATCTTTAGTTAAATTGAGAGAATTGAATCTCCGTTTATAGTTTCTACTAAACTTTTCTTGGGTTTCCCTCTACGTTTGTTCATACCATTAATGTTAATTTTCTCACCTTGTTAATCATAACATCTACATATCTCCTTATAACATGATCGTATAATTTTAGACTGTTTTTGTCATTTTAGATGAAACTATACAAAATTGTTTATAAATAAATACAATTGTTATACAAGATATTCTTTTCTTTGTATCTAAACTCTTAAGGACACCCAGTGATCAGACAAAACATCTGACTCCTCTCTCACATCAGCCACTCAGCTTTTACTCATTGGACAAAACACATGAAAGCTTCCTATTTAAAAACTTTCTTTTTTGTGATTTATTGTTATTCATCAAGACCAACCTTTTAGAGTTTGCTTCTTGATGTAATTACATATTTGGTGATAACTAAGTAGCTACTTTAGTTGCTTTTTTAAAATATATTTTTTATATTGGAACTTTTATATATTGGTTGCCACATAGATAAGAGCTCATAGAAGACTCATTAGGTTGCACTTGGTTGATGTGACATCTTCTAAAGTGATCATGCTTTCTGCAATATTTGTGTTTAAAATATTTTAATTTTGCTTTGGTAATATGTTCAGTTCACCATGTGATAGAATCAACATTTTGGAATCTTCCAATTGTTATAACTTAGAATTAGTTTTTGACATGGCATTTTGGTTTTCGATAATTAAAGCACTTTCTTAAAACTATGTTTCTATTCATGTTTTAATGACTCAATGTACTGGATGAAAGTCCTTTTTATCTTGTCAGACCTTCAACAGTCGTACTAGACACTTTCAACGGTTGATCGCAATTTTTTTTGGAATACAGTATTTATGGTTAAATATGTATGCATTTTTTTTTTATTTCTTTGAGGCTCAATCATTATTGAATATGGTATTTTACCAGCTTGGTGGCGGATATCTATTTGGGTTGCCCTTAGGCTTTGTTGCTGATTCTGTTGGAGCAACAATTGGTGCAACAGCTGCATTTCTGCTTGGGAGAACGGTGAATAATTTTTAAATCTTTAGATTTGACCTTTAGTTAACATTTGACAATTCACATCACATCTTTATTGCCAATCAGTCTTTTATCTGCAGCAACAATTTTGGTGATAATTATTATTTAAACAGTGTTCATACTTCAAAGTAATGCTTTCAGCACCTTGGGTAGTTTTTCATGTTCATTTATCTCCATGAGCGTATTGGTCAAAATTGCCAAAGAATAGGTGTATTCTCTCATCAGTGGAATAGCAGGGTTTGTTTCTTTGCTAGGATTTCCAATTATTGAAGTATTAGAAAATCCTGTCATTTCAGGTGAAGTTTTTCGAGTAGATGGTGTACCTCTACCTGTCTCTCAAGGGGCATGGTTGTGTAGCAATCAATGCATACAAGACTTCAACACATTATTTTAGATTGGTGACAGCTACACTTTCTGGACACGTTCAGTCTATTATCAGTCCATAAAACAGATCAAGTTCCCTTCTTTTGCCATTGAACTTTTGCTTGACTTTTCTTTCATCGCTGTGCTTCATCTTGATCCTAGAGAGGAGGCTTAAGGAAGTGATCACTGGATGGGAGGAGGGGGTGTGCCGGGGGCAAAATGTTTGTACTATTTGCAAAAATCAATTAGAATTTTACAGTTTTTTGGGTTCGATTTTTTTGACAGAAATCAGCTCTGCCAACACTTGGCATGTAATGGTAAATCATGTTACACTGGCCACCTGAAAACTCCTATTGGAACTTTAAACCTCATGAAAAAGCTATGCAGAACTGCTTTGCTATGTACATTTTTAGGCAAAAGGGGACCTAGATTTTTTTTGGGTTTGTTTCAATGGAAACAGTAAATTGTATGCCTTTTTTTATTATTTGGAAGGCAAAGGAATACATATCCTCTCTTTGAACAAAATGAAGTAGACGTATAGGGACATTAAAAGAAACTGCAACAGCTGCTTCGGCCGTGCTCTTTCTCCTTTGAGTAAAGCTTTTGTTTCAGCTATTTCTTCAACAGAGAACCAAGGGTGTGGTTGGTTGTGTTCTTAAAGCACATTTCTTTATTCTTGAGCTTAAAAAAAACAAACTTTCTTGTTAAACTGCTTCTTGTTCAGAGTTGTTGGTTACACCTTTGCAATTTGGGTAACCAGGGTCAGAGTCACAGAAAAACTTCCCTTTCTGCAGGAGTAAGATTGTATATTTCAACTTTCTCAAATCGTTCAATGGTGGGAGCCTCATGCACTGAGCCACCTTGAAACAAATGCTTAGGCCAAGGTTTTAAATATTAGTTTGTAGTAGTTATGCATCACTAATTTTTTCATTTGCTGTTAATTAACAGATGTAAAGGTGTAAGTTCTTATGGTTGCCCATTAGTTTTGAACTTATTTTTTATTAGTTGGATCTTTTTAGAATTGTTGAATTGCTGCTTTTGGAGACCAACTTGGTTTGTCTTGTATCCCAGATCATTACACATGTCGCAAGACAAACTTAGATTTGGGTTTACTCTCAGAAATATTGTCCTTTTTTCAGTATGTTTAATTATGTTATTTGATGATTGCATTCATCTTGCTCCCTTTTTTGTTTTTTCAGATTGGGAGGCCTTATGTTCTTTCCAAGTTGAATGATTATGCTAAGTTTCAGGCAGTTGCTATTGCAATTGAGAGATCTGGGTTTAAGGTAAAAAGACATTTTGATACTTTTTGTGTTACCTTTACACACAGGATATGGGTCTCGATATTTTGTTAATGCATAGATTAAATTATTGAAATACAATTGGAAGGAACAAAACCAAGTTTCTGGTTGAGAATAATTTTCTTTTACAGTTCTTATAGATAAACCCTTATAAGGTTCAAATAATTTGTATTATATAAAATTTTCTCAGTTCTAATTATGGATGCCCTCGTTATCTAGCAATATTCTTAAGCACCTGAAAAAGTCAAGTATGTTTCTTTTCTGACATATAAAATAATTTCACTCAACAATTGTCACAGGATGAAGTATTTCTAATTTTTCGGTTCATAATGTTCGTAGCAAACTTCTTTGGAATATTGTCGTGTATTTGCTTCGTAGACTTACAAAATTTCTTGAACTTGCCATATGTTTCTCAAATATTCTGTTGTCTAATCAATCATCAACCACATATTTGTGCAACTCAAACTGCTGTGGAGAAATAATTGATGTGAATTGCAAAATCATCATAGATTATTAGCAGAAAATACTAGTTTAAGTCCATCTACTGGTACAAAATGCTTAAAAATGATGACTTGATGTCCTTGGCTGTTTATCTATTTCATTCCTATGGCTGTGTATGAATCAAGATTAATTGCCGTTAGTTTGTTACTTCCATTTGTTATGTCACTTCAACTTAGCCCATGCTTTTCCTGCAGCAGTATCATCATAAGGAGCTAAGCCAACATTAGTGAAATTGATTTATATTTGTTGAAATGACTATCTCAGATGCATGTCTCCAAATGTTCTTTTAGGTCCATCAGAGACTGGAGTTGGTCAATGTGCTCATGTATTATTTTACAAAACACTGTTGTCTGTTCAGTGTTCATTCTGACTCACTTTCTGATTCCATCTCTCTGTCATGTTTAAGAGGCAGTTTATTTGTTGACACTGCCATTCGTATAAGGCATTAACTACAAATTGATTATTTTAATAATCTGATATAGTCTGTGCCAGATCACATGTCCTACAGGCTTCTGAAGGAAATAGTCTGTGTTTGGCATTCAACAATTAGATTATTAATTTTTTTATGATATATTTATATGTGAAGTTATTATTAATATGGACTAGTTTTGTGGAGATGTGCATTGTAACTGCAACATCAACAAGTCATGATGTCCCAACTATTTGGGGTCAGCTGGACATATGCATTATAGCTAGTGAATAAAAATAAGTATAACATAAGAACAATGTGTTTGATTTTATTGATTTGTTGTGTTTCTTCATCCAATTCTGTTACACTGAACGTCATTCTAGTTCAAGCAGGGAGTAGCTTATCCACTATTTGATCATTTTATTTTATCTCTTTTTGCAGATTGTGTTGCTTCTTAGGCTTACACCTTTACTTCCATTTAACATGCTAAACTACCTCTTGTCTGTTACTCCTATTGGCATTGGAGAGTATATGATGGCATCCTTCCTTGGGATGATGGTATGTTTTCTTGAAACATCTTATATATTTTGAAAAGGTTACTAGAGAAGCGAAAATAGCAAAGTATAAGAATTTCTCAGCTGTTATGAGAGATTCAAAATTACTATAAGGCCACTCTGTTTGAATACATGATTATTTCTTCTGTTACAACTTTTCACATGTTTGTAAGTTTTGCATTTATTATGTTGATTTTGATATTGTTACTATGTAGCTACTGTGATCTATTTCAAACAGTAGGTTGAGCTATCATGATGAGTTTATAATTTTTAGATGTTTATAGATATATATAGTATGGGACAATGTGCTGGGGGCTTCAAAAGAGCTCAATGACTCGAGAAATCCTATGTAGCCAATCCACTAATACTAGGGACCTTATGGCTTGGTGTTGTCCTTGGTTGTTGTATTTGACTATTTTCTAAGGCATGCATACATTATATATGGGCTTGTCTTTGATTTCCTTACCTGGTCAATGGCCTAGATTTTTTATTTATACATCTAAGTGCACTTATTGGCTCTTTTTAGACATCTGATGTGTATACAAGTGACCTTCAAAAGCTATAAAAAAAGTGATATAGATTATTTAGTAATAAGTATTTTGGAGTCAGGATCAGCGGAGAAAATGTAAGATTATGATCAATGGAGCAAACTTTCGATTTGTCCCATAATCAGTAATATTGCATGCCTATCCACTCTCAATGGGTAACCAAGCACTGTGCTGGACGATTATGTATGTAATTATGTATTCTTTTTTCAAAATGCTTTTAACTAATGTTCGTCTTATCACCATAGATCCACATTGTATTTTTGATTTGTACTTGTAAGCATATCCAGAGCACCTTTTCATGCTTATTCTTCTCAATTTTTTATTACAGATGGTCTGGCGTGATCACTTCTACATCAATTTCATTATCTATTATTTCTTTTAATGCTTATTGCCCAAAAAGGTGTCGTTTGTTAATTAGATAATAGATAAGCAGCCCAATATTGTATGAGTCTACAAGAGTGACTGCTTAATTCTGACATTAGGATATCTAAATTTTTTACTATGTTCATGCCACCTTTTAGTGAACTATATGTTTCTTTTGGCTTTTTCTTATAATTGACATATACTGACTCTTTGACTTGGCAGCCAATTACGTTTGCACTAGTATATGTTGGAACAACACTGAAGGATCTAGCTGATGTCACGCATGGATGGAGTGAATTGTCGCCTACTCGTTGGGTAAAAGCATCAACTGCAAGCATAACCATACACATTCATGCATTCCTCTTTGTTGATGGTCATGAACATAAATGTCTATTGTTATACAGCTCAGTCATATGCATAAATGCATTTCCATATTTCTATTCCCGGTGTATCTATAGATCCCATTACATATATATTCATATATTTGTATGCATGCGAGTGTGTGTGCACGAGAATGAGAACATAGATCCCCACTTATTGGCATCGCAATTTGAGATCCTTTTGGTTTAAAATGGATGCAGGTGCTTATCATTTCAGGACTCGTAATATCTGGTAAGGAGTCTCTCTGCACATATCTTTTATTGAAATAACTCTAGAATGTCATGTTCATTTTCAAGGAGAGGGGAAAGGTACCAATATCCACAACCACAAGAAGTGAAACTATATGCTAGTAATATTTCATTAAACATATTTCAGGGGAAAATGAAATAGTGCACTGGCATTGTTCTTGTGCTAAATACTTTTAGTTTTTTCTTAAACATAATAAAGCAGGCATGCAAATGTATTTCCAAACTTAAGGGTGTGTAAACCAGATAATTGCATTTGCATGGTTTATGCTAGTGTTTTTTGCTTGGACCTGCACAACAACAAAAACTCTGAAAACAGTCCTTTTTCTGTTTTCCAATGAAACATCATGGAGATTCTAGAAGCATATACAAAGAAAGGAAAATAAAAAGAATATAACTTGATTTTTTAGGTGGAAGATTTTTTGTGTGTGAATTAAGCGATGTGCTTTCCTTCACGGAGGATATTGAACTTTTTGCTTGGTAGTTATAAATATTTGCCTCAGACATGCAAGAACAGATCTCGAAATATACTCATGTTTTTCCTGATTGGTCTTAGAAATCATGGAGAAATGGAGTGGGCAAACCAGATTAATCTGGTTAAAATGCATGCCAGTCTCATTAGTTGCTGTTTAAATCTTACGCTATGGGATTATTATTAGGTGAGACAAATGTTCTCTCTCTGTTATTGTGCAGCTATCCTCATCACATGTGTGACAAGAATAGCAAAGGCATCCTTGGAGAAGGCATTAGCTGAGAACGCAGAGGTGGATGCCCTAACCGCACCTTCACCGGTCTCTCCAGGTGCAACTGGTGACTTGCTCGAACCTCTCGTGGTTAAGATTGACACCTCTAGAAATAATCACGAAAAGTAACATTCTTTCTTTTTCGCAATGTAAATACTAACCCTAACAGGTTCTTCTGCATTATATAAGTTCATATATGCACAAGTCTCAATCCATCACTGGGTTCCAAGCAGCTGATCTTTATGCTGCCACTGTATTGACTATGTAGCTTTTTCAACCTAATATGGTAGTGTACAGTTGTAAGGATGTTTAATCAATGCGTGGATCCTGGTTGTAGCCTGTTCTCTTTCATATTCACACGATTACCATCAAATTCTGGATTTAATATTCTTGTGCATATACATGCACAATAGTTATCAAAACTAGGAATCAGATAATTGATTTATCTGATCCATCTATTGAATTGGTTTTTGGGTGACTAGGATGAATCGATCAGGTTAAATCAAACCGTTTTGGTTTTGTAATACGGTCCATACTACTTTTGTATTTAAATTGTTGTCATTTGTTCTAGAAGGTTTTTATATATGTCTGATTGCGTCTCTTCCCTATCAAACCCTCTCTCCTCCCGTGTGCCTTCTCATCTTTTTTTTTCTCTCTCTAACGATCCCTCTTTCATTTTCCCTCTCCTTTTTTCCATTTAAGCTTTATTCCTAATGTCAGATCTTTATTTTCGTTTATGTTTTAAGATTATTTGCCTGTTTACTAATTTTTAATAGTATATCTATCTTTTTGAATTTGAACACTACATATGATTTCAAATTATTTTAAAATATCATTTAATTGAAGATATCGTCCACCAGTTTGACTAGGAATCCAGTGGCTCGAGAGTTATATGCAGCATCGAGCAAGTGTGCCATTCAATCAAAGCCCAGTTCACATGCTAATTATTTCGGCCAGAAATAATTGGTATGTTCAGAAATGAATGCATTCGGGGCTTACATCGACAAGGGTTTACCTCGTTTCCTCATTGGTAGATTTGATGTGGAATGATGGGAATTGCTATCATAGAGAAACATGTTCGACTTTGGAGTCCACCTGAATCCTCACGCACCTCTCCAAACTTGTCCTCCGCCATGAGAAATCCTTAACCTTCTTTCTAATGGAATCATATGGGTAATAATAGACCAACGATTGTTAGCATTTCTAGCTTGCTAATGAAATATAAATCTCAAAAGGCATTAAGACTTATGTAACAAGTTCATATCAGTAGATGAAATTAGCATGTATACATTCTGAAGTAGCTCTGACTTTCCGTATCTCCTATATAACAGCACCAGTAATGCTACTAACATTTCTAAAGCATATCGTCCTCAGAAAGGGTGCCTATGGCAAGTCAGTGCCTTGAGCTTAAAACCAACAAAACTGCCCTGAATGCCATTTTAGCACCGCCAGCCAGCGTAGTTAACTCGTAACATTAGTAGCTACTAAATCAGTGTGAAGAAGGGAGCATGCAAGGACCAATGGGTAATATGATCAAACCTTTACTTCCCAGCAGATCCAGTGCGGACTGCATGTTCGAATCCATCAGTTGCCCCATCGCTTCTTCAAGAGGCTCACCACAACACTGCTGATGGAGCAAGTAGTGCCCATAACCCTGCAAAACAACAAGCTCATAACTACAGGATATGAGCACACCAGAGCTGTGGCAATCAGATTGGAGATATAATACAGAATGATACAGAAAAATTTACTTGAAGAATTATCTTGATTGCTGTTATCTCTTGCACAATCATATAGTAGTAGCGGGATTATTTTTTCTTTTCCCAAACTGGAGTTTCTATTTGCCAAGGTGAATGCGACAAATAATATGTTGCTATTGCAAGAACAATATGTGTATCGGTCATTTTAGCTTTAATTTGAATAAGCAATCAGAAACTATGTGCTCTAAGATAGCCACTGGAGGATGTCCTATTCATATTGTTGAAAATTGATAAAGATTTGCTCCTCATAATAAACAAAATGAACAACTGCAAGGCATGATTTGGACAAGATAGAGAATCCTTGACGTATGATGATTCAATTCCTGGCGTCTAAGGAAGCTCATGACAGAAATATTTAGCTCTTACGCATTGGAACAACATGGCACTCATGCGTGCCAAAGAGAAGATGAGGATCATTTGTACATGATCCGTTTTGAGCTGTCAATACATTGCAGCTCAGCCTATAATTAAAACATACTCATACTTACCACATTAAAAGTTTGCTCTTACGAAAGCAGGGAAGGAAAAGGAGTACCAACCAATGGTTCGAATGGAACTAAAAACCAGTGGTAGTGGAGTACCTCTACATAAACAAAGGGGTATATCGCAGCTTCACCATTTAACCGGCTCTGGCTTACTACCTGCAAAATAATCAAGGCAAAAGATTTTGAAATTCTATAACCACTATGTTGAGGTTCGTAAAATGAAAACAAAATTGTTCAAGTTGGAAAAGGAACAAGGTATTTGTATCTTCTATAAGGAGTCTTGATTTAGAAAGCAAAAAAAAAGAGTACCTGAAAGATAAACCGAAGTTCGGGAAACTTTTAAACCCTCTTAAATCCTTATATTAAGTTGCCTAAATAATAAAACAACAACTAAGACCTACTTATGGTTGGGCTGGTAAGGTCCTGTTCTGAACTTGTCCAAACCCTCCCAAACCCTTTTGTTACATTTATTTGCTTCATAACAGAAGACATATGCATATAAGATCTATTACAAACCTTATATACATAAAAAAATGTGATAAATTAAAAAAAAAAAAGAAGCCAAAATTAGAACATGATATACGAGTCATGCAAGACAATACCATATTAATAGGGGCCCTATTAATACTAAAAAATGAAAATGCTCCTACAGCATTTGATACCGATACAATGTGTCTCAATTGTGAATCAACTGAATAATAGTTGAGCCACTCATCAAATGTGTCATTGGTAGATAGTACAATTGGAACACCTTCAACTTGTATGTATTGGGATCAGGTATTAATATGACCAGGCACAACTATTGAAAACTATAATTGCCATCACTAAACTGCAACCACAGGCCACATAAAACCATCGACTCTGCAACTTTGGCCACAAAACCCTGTGCTAAAATGGTGGTTGCAGTCATGAGCATCTTCTGCATGCTTTATCTCACTGATCTCTCTCGTCTTCTTTTGGTCATCAACATCTTTTCCCTTGCCCTTTGCCTTCCCTTTCATAAATTATTTTTTGACCACTGCCTACCTCTCTATGTTGCAAGAACATAATTATCCCTGGCCACCATTGCCATTACCATCAATGTGGGTAGAAGCATTTTGGATCTTGTGGAGATTGGAATCAGACGGAGAGGTCCTGCCATTCTCATAATTGGATTGCTTATTAATTGCATTTAATGGATCAATACAATGAGACAACATTTGCCTTGTCATGCCCCACAGATAACTGAGACTACTATCATGTCATGAAACTCACGGAGGACTGACTATACATTTGGTGCTCTAATCTGATATCTTTCCTCCTCATATCAAGCCTCCTAATCATGTTGGTCCTCAATCTAGAATTTTAATAGATGTGGCGGATCTCCCACCTCATATAGTGGGTCATCACACAAATACAGGTCAATCATATTTGTCCCAATTTAAAGAAGAAATGCAAAGCAAAGGATGCCAAGATTTAGAACAGTAAACAAGCACAAACACTAACATAAAGCTTGGGTTTACCTTAGTCTGGAGAAAAAGATATCTATTACTTGAGATTTAAGCTTGATTTGGATGAAACCTTTAAGAGAGAGAGCTTCTCAAAAAGAAAACTAGCTATTACAAAAGTGAGAGTTAGAAGTGAAGGGTCGTTACTATTTTAATAGAAGGAAAAATTGAAAATGGGGCTGCTACTACAAATTGCATGGTAGGATGATGTGGATATCAAGTGGTACAGATACCATCTTGTATTTGTACATTTCTTTTGTGCCTAGTATGAACTGGTATGACCTATGATGATCAGAATGCAAGCCCATTGTGTTTAGACCAATAAATACCAGTCAGTCGTGCCCACACATGCTATTTCAAAATTTCAGTTCAAATATATTGATTGATGTCATTGGTATGGTCTTTTGTTAAAATGGAATGCCCAACATAGCTAAAATTGTACTTTCATTTCCAGAAATTTTAAGTTCTAATTACCTTTTTCTAGGATATTGAAATGTTAGGTTGCTAAAATATCCTGCTCTTGATGGCAATATTTATTGGTTACTTGTTACCATCTCTGTAACAACATACTCTAATGCTTCTTGTAAATGCTAATGATTGTTGAATATGATATTATATGCTTGACATATTCTCTGTAGACAAATCCATGTCATAATGTATCTTTCTCTTACAAGTTGGCGATATTTGATGTATAAGCAAAGTCCATTACAAGATTTGATGCATAAGCAAAATATCCTGTTCTTGATTAATAAGTTGGTGATATTTATTGATTACTTGTTATCATCTATCTGTAACAACATACTCTAATGCTTCTTGTAAATGCTAATGATTGTTGAATATGATATTATATGCTTGACATATTCATTGTAGACAAATCCATGTCATAATGTATCTTTTCTTACGAGATTTGATGTATAAGCAAATCCATACCATACCATATCATACATTCTTCTAAGCCAAGAAGAACAAATGTTTGTCAAAGATATGAATTGCTAAAACACAACTTATAAAATTGGTGATCCAATATGCTTTTTCTGTTCGTTTCATTCAGATATTTTTATATCTATTTCAAAGAAAATTTACAATAGTAATTAATCCGAAAATTACTAAGGAATTTAATATTTTTGTTATTTGGGCTTAAATGCTAATGATTGTTGAATATGATATTATATGCTTGACATGTTCTTTAATAGACAAATCCAATCTCATAATGTATCTTTTCTCTTGTGAGGTTTGATGTATAAGGATATGAATTGCTAATCAATATGCTAATGGTATACAATATGCTTTTACTGTATGTTTCAATCAGATATTATTTGTATCTCTTTCAAAGAAAATAAATAATTTAATCTAAAAAACTAAGGAATTTACCATTTTTGTTATTTGGGCTTAAATTCCGAAACTTGGACTAAAGATCTACTAATATCATTGAAAATGACAATAGCAAAAGTTTTCAGCATATTGCTAAACTTTACCTGATCCTAGAAACAGCATCAGCTGAACAGTTCATAGAAATTTCTTTCAAGCTTAATTTTTAACGAGAAAAAGCAAATATTTATCATGTGCTGTTCAAACTTGGACCCATATGAGATATTTGCATGGTGAGAAAATAGAGTAAGTCACATTGGTATATTTTGATTCCCTGCAATTTGTCATATAAGTTTTCATATTGGTATAATATAGCTTTGCTAAGTTAAAACTTAAAACTGTTTCTAGAACATAATATTTTCTTCTTTTTTTACTTTTAATACAACATATTAAAAGAGATATACAAATCAAAAACTTTAAGAACACAAGAAAGAAATTTAACCAACCTTGAGCTGAAGTTTTAAAAACTTTATATAATCGATGACATCATCCAGAACAGATTCTTTTTTACCCTAGATGTGATAAAAAAAAAGGAGGGGAAAGATAAGACTTCCATGATCATACGATGAATACATAGCCACCTATTTTGTATGTTTTACAAACATAGGAATGTTAATTATTATTATCTAATAATTAGCTAACACAGAGTACAAATTTTCATTGCATTAGTGGAGTAGAATGAATATGGAGTAATACATCCCAAGTCAACATCTGATATTAAGAGGAAGTGCCAGAGCAATTCATATATGAGAGTAACTAGTTCAACATCTAGCAAGAAAGAACAAGGAAGAGGCAAGGTAATATTCAAGCAGTTAGTTAGTTATGCTAAGATCATAAAGCACTGTCAAATATTGCAGATTAAACAAATGTATCACCACATACACATACAAACAAGCAAGAGAAAGCTACCAACACATGACAGAAAGTTTGTGCACAGCCAGAAGGTACATTTTGCCCAGGCAACTCGCTGATACCATTTTTGTCTTGATTTAAAACTGCGTCCATACTCCATACTATATAAAATAATTAAAATAATTAGCATGGAAAGATGCCAAATATTCTAATGGAGGAGTTATGTTGGTTTGTTATGAAAAAAGTGGGTTCAACAAATGGCCTTCTGATCATGCTGGGGTTTGGTGAAGAACATTGACAATATAAGATTATAGACTACCAAGCTAGGCATCAAGTGGAACTAAGATGGAATAACATAGGAAAGTTAACAAATTCAAGGTACAGTCCTCATGCCATAAAAATACAATAATTAAGTACAAGTTGAGACAATTATAGCAAAAATGAACTGAAGAACGTATCATGCAGCAAATTAGGAATAAAAGGTAGATTGCCCAAAATTCTCTTAAAACTATTTAAAAATAGATATGCAACTCTGACAAGGCCAGCAAAAGCTACAAAGATAAAACAAAGCGTAGCTTAAACAAAAAAAAATTTAATGCTCATCTATCTTACCTGGCCAGAGAATGGTATACTATTTTGCAATGCTTTAATTCCTTCAGAAATCCTAGCTCTGCGGAGCTGCCATTACCATATTAATAAGAAGCTCATCCAAACCAAAGATTAAGAAATTAAAATATCAAATTATAAAAAAATTTATGTTGTCCATGAAATGCCAGAAAATTAGGAAAATAATCAAAAAGCTAAATTTACTATGATTTATCATAAATCTGCAACTATTTTCATGAACAAGATATTCATTGCAAGAAGTGAAGATTTTAGTTCGAGATACAAACTGATGGATTATTCATGATCAAGCAGTTTGAGAATGACACAATGAAAAAAAGACAAATAACATCAGTTCAAACCACATTCAAATTCGATATACAACAGAAAATAGACAAATAGCAGTGATTAAGTGAAGACTTGGACTTGCAGCAAAATAGGCTACTTCAATGGATGCCATCAAGCTTGAACAAATTGTATTAGTTAAGCTGATAATATGATAGTATACCTGAGCAAGCTCTAAGAGCCATGTTCCATGATCAGAACTGCTTAACTTAATTGCAGTACAAGATATATAAACTTCAGAAACTCGTATCAGAAAAAAAATCTTATATTTTTGTTATAGACATCTTTACCCTGTTCTTTGTAGCAGCTCTAGCTTTGTCTTCTCTTGAGTGAACCATCTCTCTTGAATGAATCTCAATGGCATGTTCTTTCCTTTCATCAGAGTTCTCTTTCATTAAAGCATGACTCTGTTTATCGAAGTCACATCAGAATACAGCAACTATGTATAAAAGATTAACATATTCTTAGACATGGCCTAGAGTTTATTTTCACTACTAGAACATGTTCATATTAAAATATTAACATATTCATTTTTGTGAAAGGGAATATATCAGTATTCTTAGGCATGGTTTCCTTTCCTTCTTCGACACTTGGACATAGAGATGCAAGCTGATTATCTCTTCAAATTTCCAGAAAGTTTTGTTCTGCAACCGACATTACTTGTCTACAAAGAAAGGAAATTCTTACCCTGGGAACTGTGGCACTTGTGCCAACCTCACCATTCTGAACAAGAGACAAAGCTTTGCCAATGTAGCTTGTGGATTCCCTTTTAATGTAAGGAGTGTTTACTACTGTAGTGCTGACATTGTCAATCGATGAGTTATTTGATTGATCCAGAAGAGGATTCTCGATGAGTTTGAAATGTTGAAACAGATTTCTTGTTTGGGAACCATAATATGATTTAGCAGCATCCACTCTAGAAATTGGCAAAACAAAATCGCCCAGTATGTTTTCAGCAGGAATGGTACAAAGTTGCCTTGGGTCAGAAAATGGAGCATCAGTATAAAGCTCATTAACACTGTTGGAAAATACTTGCATATAATGAATCTGAGGTGAGATGAAATGCTGGGAAACAGAAGATTTTTCACTTCCAGGAATAGGCACGATATTTAGTGATATTGCTCTTGCTTGATCTGGCAACAGCATCAAGCTGCTCATCCTGAAAAAATTTAGTTGCTCTCTTGACCAGGGTTTCTCACCACAACTACCTTCACCCATGTTGCCAAAAGGAAATGAAGTCCAATGCATGAAACTACTTGCAATCACTGACTATTTCTGCATAATTAGGTACAACAGAATATTAATTAATGAAAATAGAAATTTGAATATACAGTGAAATTGGTGTTTGATCAAATAAGCACTCTCTTTCATTTCATAGAATTGTTCTTCCCAGGAGAATGATTGAATGAAAAAAGTGGAAGGTTCATAATGGTATACTAGGATTCTCCAATAATATTGCACAAGATACTACCATTATCATGCTATAATAAATTATTTATAATTTGGCAACAGATTGATTTTTTTTTAGTCTAAGGAACCTTTGGAAATTTAGATAACATATAAAAGAATGCAAACTACACATAATTCTGAGGAAAAGCATATGGAGGGATAGAAAATCTGAATTGAAGATATGAATGTAACCCGCATGCCTGTTTAGATATTTGAGCAATTATCCAAGTCAATTGAAGTCAAAATTCACTGAACTTAAATATAAAGTTCAGGTCATTGAAAAATGAAGTTAAGCTCATCTTAAACTTTTATCCTATAAATCTTACCAGATAGCAGACAAGAAAAGTAAATAAACAAAGTGAAATATGCATATGTGGATTTTCTAAACCCTTTTGTTAGTGACACAATCTCAACAAATGTATTTAAGCATTATAAAGGTGGTTCTAGAATCTGCAATCTTCAGATTTATACTACATATTAATATTATTAAGTTCCAAATTTGGCAAAGATTATATTCTAAATTGTGCCTACATTTGTATTGGCCTGATAGTAGCCATCTTATATTTCTTTGCTCTGATTGTGAGTCACAACATGTCATACATTCAATTAAATTACCAGGAGTTCCAATATCCATCATATTTCACCTTTTGCTCAGAATATTTGCACAGAGGATTGCACGTTTTTGATGCATACACATTTTGTAGATATGAAATACATACATAATTGTGCTTGTTTACAACCTTGTTCTACAAGACATCTTCAACCAATGAAGTGCTTCAATGATACTGAACTGACCTTATTTCCAGGATACCTAAAATCAGTTCTCAACATGAAGTTGCTCCTTTAACTTTGATTAGGAAATGTTGAGGCAGAAGCTAGTTAAAAGTGAGATGAAAACTTAAGTTATAGTTAGAAAAAGGGAAAGCCACCAGTCTGCTAATGCATTAAGTTCTTTATCTGGAAAGGAAAATGATTATGTTGGCAGGATTAGCAAATATGCAAAGAAGCATACCCTAGTATTGGTCATCACCAAAAGATTCTTATGCCAATCTATGCAAATGAGTGCCAGCAATATATTAGTACAGTATGCATATACATGGATGCCAACAATAGAAACCATATCCATTACAGAGAGTCAAACCATTCTAAGTCAAAATAGATATAATTCTTCTTTCTTGACTAAGCCACAAACCAGGGAAGGCTGAGTTCCCATTGGTTAGTAGCACCAGCCCCATAGGGGGCTACCGGCCTCTCACCTAGCACATGTGTCAAGAGAAAACTAAGCCCATGGATAACTAATCGAAAATCTATCTTCTTTGGTTGGTGGCTCAACCAAGACTGGTAAGCCAGACAACCAAAATTATAGATGATTATCAAACTTAGGACCTCCTAGCATATGATGCTCTGATACCAAATACAAAGTAAACATCCATATGTAGGATATGCTGCACTGATACCAAATACAAAGTAAACAAGTGAATGAAGGAGTTTCTAGTATGGAACAAAACATATTTTTTCTAAGATTCAATTGTAGAATATTTAAAACAAGCATTACGTAATTTAATTAAAAGACAAAAAAATGATCAACACCAATCGCACTCTCACTCAAGAATTCACTCACAAGAACGGAAGTTAGGCGCACCACGCACGTCTTCTATGTGGATGATGGAATCACACAACTGAGAAATAAACATGATCTCACAACACTTGTACATAATGTGAGGAAAACAAATTTAACTAGCTCGGTCATATTTCTAACTATAAATCTTTTTCTATGTATATAGGCCCCCAAGTACAAAAAAATAAAAATTGAAAATATATAAAAATATAGTCAAGAAAATTCATATCCCTTAGGTTGAGGACCATCAATCATTCTCTTTCTTTGGGGAAGGTGTTCTTCCAAATATATTCGATATATAGTCTTCCTTTTTTTACAAAATTTTTCACTGGCATTGACTACCTTTGCATAGGATCTTCAAAAAGCTTAAAAACCTTATTTGATAATATTCAGTTAAGCTCAAAAGTCTTATTTCTTTCATCCATTTCCATTAGTTTTTTCCTTTTTTTCCCTCCTTGAACAATTAAAGGAGCAAGTCTGTTAGCTCAGCTGGCAAAGTGCAGCCAAGATCTGTCAAGATGAGAGCAAGTGGTCGACAGAATTGCAGTTAAAAGAATTTCTGAAATTAAGTAGATACTGTAACAGCAATGACAGAGACAATCTAGTCTAACACAAAGCAGAAGCAGCATTCAGTTGACAAATCTCCTATCCACAAGACTATCTAATCGAGTCTAACAAAAACCAAATGCAGCATTTAGTCGACAAATTTCCTATGCAAAGAAAAAATCAAGTGACATTAATATTCTAGAGCTAATTGGTTGAAGATCAGTGCCTAAAGTTACTTATTCTTTTTTATGATACTTGTTAGGGCAGGAATAAGAGGGCAATTAGGTAATTTTCTGGTTTCTTATTTTTTAAACTCTCTAACACTAATGCCTACTACTGAGAGCAGCACAAATAAATAAATTCTCGATGCGCATGACGCATATGGACATCAGTCTGATGATGAGCAAGGAATTTGACAAGTTGTTGAGCTGAAAATACAGCAACTGCGCACTACTTATCAGGATTACTCTGAGGTGATTATTTGTGTTGATCAATACATCACCGATGCTGAAAAAAGTCATCGGTATTCTCGATCGTAATCATCTCCCGTAAGCACCAACAAAACCTACATTGCTCCGATTTCAAAAGAATCCCCAATCAACAGTCAGTAGGTCCAGAACACTGTAATGATCGAATAAGATCTAGAAATCATCAGAAGTTTTCATATAATATAGTATTATATTCACAATCTCATATCAAGAAGCAAACTCAACATATAGATGCAGTCGGTGTCAGGCATTTCGTTAGACATTAATCACCAGTAGAGTATAAAAGAAGCACAAAGCATCTCCATCAGATAGCTTGGTTCATTTATCAAACTGGAAGAGCAATAAACATCATGCATCGGAAGGCAAGTGTTCAAAGAGACTGATGTATCCTTCGAAGAAACCCAACTACAACCAAGGAAAGATCAAGAACAGAGGCAGCACATAATCCGAACGGGGAGAAATCTTCGGTTCACTGAGAACAAAAGACCGGGATGAGGGAAAACAAGGCAAGATGTGGATCGATGCCATACGAATGGGAGAGGGGGACGACTCCGATGGCATCACCTTTAGGGTTTCGAAGAGGAGGACGAAGAGACGTAGCGGAGCAACAGCATTTGTTGGTTGCTCGCTCTCACTTTGATTTGGTTTCTGAGCGTAGCAGTCGCGTGCCTGCTCTTATATGAGAGAAGAGATGTTTTTACGAAATTACCCTTATCTTTCGAGGGAAGGCAAGCAACAACAATATGCTTGATCATTGATCATTTACTTGCTTTGTTTACTAAAAGATTCAAATCGGATCATATTTGAATGCAGGATAGGATTGGGATCATAAAATTTACTCTATTTTGTGCTCGAATAAGCAATATCTGCCTTGCAATCGGCTTTTGATTTTATATAGTTCTTCGCCTTTGGAGAAGAAATTTTTACACTCAAAACCAATATTTTTTTACACTTAACTATTCGTTTAGTGATGCTGTATCAATCTCATTCTTTAACTGTTAATAATAATAATAATGCCATGAATTCACATCTCATCTACAATTTATCTTTTGTAAGAAAAAAAATATAATAATTCTAGTATAACCTATCATCTTCCAATATGAGTTTTGAATCAGAACACATCTTCATCTCCTCTACAACTTTGCTACAATTTGATAGGGAGAATAGTTTTAAGACTCTTTGAGTTTTGAATCTACCTTCAGCAGCACCTTTCTTCAGTTCTCTGTATTTATTTAATGGCATCAGTATAGAGATCACTTTGACAATTTAATGCAGCTAAAATATCATAACCTCACAATTCAAGCAGAAAGATTTTATGTCTGCATTACTGAAAGGAATTCGATCCACAGAAAACACCTTATGAATCTCGAAGTGGTTTAGGCCACATTATTGATGTTAAAGATACATAGATCAGACTAACAGAGATCCAACCATTACAGTCACAGCTTCTCCCTGAATGCATACACGCTGAGTCTCCTCCACAAGTTGAAGGTCCAATCTTCCACCTCTTGGAGAAGCCTGGTTTGGTTTACAGTAGAGATTAAATACATCGGCATGAACAGTTTCTATTTTAGAAAGAGGATGATACCATGTAAGCGATGAGGTTTGTTTTCCCCAGCTTTTTGCTCCAGTAGGGGGCTAGAGCACAATGTGCGCTTCCACAAACAGGATCCTGAGATGTGAATTTATATGAACAAGAGAGAGAAATTAATTTCTTATACATCATAAAACCACACAACCCAAAACCAAGATCATATCTCAGTTAATCAGATTCATTCTTATGTACATGCATGTGCAAATACATATCAATCATAAGCAACTGGACATGAATGCTATCAAATTCAACCAATGCATTGAAACCTACAATGAAAAAGTTATTTTCTTCCAGAGAAAAAGAATCAACATGTTAACAACACCACATTGCAGGAACAGTTCCATGGTTGTTTGAACATGCTGGTTTATCATTTAAATTTAAATCAAGTTTGAGCAAATGATGAAATGGAAATGAAAAACAGGTCCTTTACTTACAGAGAAAGTGAAAAAAGGTCAATGGGCATAGCATGAGCACGGGCTAGTCACTACAAGAAGAACAAGAAGAAAAGGAAAGATGATGCATTTCTGAAGAGGTCAGTATTAAAAGTTCAAATCGATACTTCTCAAAAACCTACATGTGCAACCTCCTCATTATTTATATGAGTGTAGAATGAGGCTACCTCAAATTTGATCTACATTCTTCCAACACCCTCACACCAAATCATGAGATCTGAACTTCATTTACCTATACAATAACTTGTTCAAAATATGAATGAAGTCATAAACTATTATTGTATTAGTTCATGTGTTTTTCTTATTATGAGAACAGAATCAGTGGAATATCATATCCTTTTAATGCCTAAAATCCTCAAAGTATGTAGAACAGAATCAGTGGGGTGAGTCATTGATTTTCAACATGTCAACCATCATAACACATATGGATTCACCTTTAAGCACATAAGACATTAACATTAAATTACAATTTCTACAAGTTTGACATGAAAGAATTGTCGAAGAAAAAGATTGTTTTGTCATCCTCTGTTGCCATCAGGACTGTTCCTCAATTGTAAGAGGAAGATGATAGTTTCCCCATTATACATGACTTCCCTCGGATTGTTTTGTCATCCTCTATTGCCGTCAGGACTGTTCATCAATTGTAAGAGGAAGATGTTAGCTTCTCCATTATACATGAGTTCCCTATTAATACTTCCCAAGAAGACGCTTTTATGCATAAAATGTGCAGCCTTCTAGTATTTATGACGTGCTCTCATTTGCATATGCCCACTATGAAGATTCAGATTCTAATTTCTTTATTCATAATCACATCACTACACTATCCTTTACAGTCTCGCTTAATCAAGATCATAAGAGAAAGGTAAAAGATGTGTAAAAGGAAATCATTGGTGATCTATCCAACATAATCCAGTTCTACTCAAGGGCAAAGCTTGCTAATGTTCACAATCCTCATTAGTAGATCAACCACATATGATGGTTAACAAGTAATTTAGTGAAATGTTGACTAGAGAGGATTTAGAAGTCATAGGATAAGAAAAAAGGAAAAACAAACATGAGGAAATCACTATGCCCTTTAAATAGCCTCTCTCAAGTACATGAAGAAATAAAATCCAAACATAGAAGGAAAAAGGAAATCCTTAGTTTTCATTTTGTTAACTGAATGAAATACTGATCAGAAATTGACTAAGGATTATTATAGATATTCCATAAAGGGCTAGTTTAGAATCAATCATGTCATGACCTATTTCTCGAGATTCTATACTTTCTTTTTCTGTGTGATTCTTGAATAAGGATGATATTAATGTGCAAATTGGTATTAGTTTCCACAGTCGAAAAGGCATCTTCACCTTAACATTACTAGATGTATTGTTGTAAAAAGTCAGAGAAGTGGTTGCTAACAATTAATATGATTCTGAAATGTGGTCATCAGTACTTGCTATCAACACTTGTGGCTGGTGGATAGGATTAGAAGAGAGAATCCAGAAAACGAACACAATGCCAATATGATGATGCTCTTGATGTATTTTATCTTCATGCATCAAAGCTGAGAACAAAATGGCATAGATATGACGACCAAAACCAAGCATAAGTGCAACTAATAGCCTTAATAATCTTATGGTATATCTATAATGTGGAGAACATGAATCTTGTAACTAGTTTGCATGACATATGCAAAATTATTGAAAGTTAATGTCATTATCGGTTTATATATTGGTCAAAGAGGAATGAATGATACAAAATGCCACCATATAATGATGGTGGATGCACAACCTACCATATAATGCCACCATTTTTGGGCCCCACATCCACAAGAAATAAAACCCTTTCTTGCTTCAACCTTAAGAGAGGAACCAATGACTTGGAATACAGCATTACTTCCATTTTTTCTTTTTTTTATTCTTCAGGTGAGAAGCATGCAAAGACAATCAATTTCTATGATGAGCTTCAAGTATCTACCCAGTAAATCTCAGACATATAGAAACTCTGGCAACAAATACATGTGCCTCTAATTGTGTACAGACATAAAATGTCTCAACAGTAAATGGCAGCAATATGCAGTTGCATTGACCCCAATAGTAGTGTTCTGAATCAATCAAACAAGTGGATAAATTCACATGTCTTTACATCAATTACCTCATTGATTCCAAACTTTGGGCAGAAGAAACGAGTAAAAATGTCATATTCAGATCCTGGAGGGGCAGGTGCAGTTACAATAAGGCCTCTTCCAGCACACTTCTGTATCTCATCAAAGTTTGGATGTAAATCAACGACTTCCTTTCCTGAAGAAAGTTCTACCTACCAAGTGAAGTTCAATTCTCTATGTCAATGAAATCTTTTCCAATATACCATAACTTCCTTAAGTGAAACAGCAATTAAGCATAAGATACATTCGACAACACCAAAAAAAGGTGGATACAAACCTAGCATAAAATTTCCAGAAAATTTGCTTTTATTGTATATAAAGCATGACAGATTTTAGAGGTAGTTCAGTCCTGCAAGCAATGGAATTGTTCTTAATAACAAACAGACAGGTGGTCCATTGCACAAGAAGCTCCTGCCAATACGGGATCGGATCAATGTATGTCAGCCTTACCTCTACAAGTAAATAGGTTGTTGCTATGACTCAAATGAACTACAAAGGAGCAACCATATTATTGGACAAGGCTTGCTGTTAGTTGTTCAATATATAAGTGTAGCAATTCAATATCAAATTTTAAAATATGACAAGTGATGGTTACTAGGTATCAAGGAAGGTTACTCAGATGTCTATCAAGAGATAAAAGAAAAGATGCACACAATGAGATCATGACTGGTCTCTGTTTTCTGAACGTTGACTATCGATGCACCATTTAGTGTCTCCGTAATTGATGGCATCTCTGCAGCATTGCATCCTCCCACTGGAACCACCGGAAAATCCAATTCAATAGAAAACTTCTCCCCAGCTTCGTTTATCGCCACATTTGGTGTACCCAAAAGATTGGATCGGATGACTTTCTTGGCTGTCAAAATTCCAGATTCTGTCACAAACTCAATCACTGTGCTGCTCACAAGACCAGATGTCCAAAGAAAATGTGCAGCTGCTAGAGTTGCATGTCCACAAAGCTTCACCTGCCAAAAAGGAAACACATATTAAGTTATCAAGAGAGAACATGTCTAAAGCTGCTTAAGAAACTCAAAATTTCTAAGCTGCTTAAGAATTCAATGAGTAGAACACGTCTAAAGCCTAGGCCTTTTACAAATCAAACCTTGCATCACTGTTGCACACTTACATGTTGGAAGCGTGGAAATCTGAGTTTAGTTTTCAGCATGAACGAGCATCATTTCAGAGAAAATCATGTCATTTTTCATACTCAAATTGAATGCAATTGATAGGATGCATGTGATTGATGGATCATATGTGATACATGAAAAACCAATTAATGTTGAGGGGTTAAATGTGCAATTAATGACTCCACGAAGACACATATAAAGACTAGAAAGGAATGTGTTGATAATGAACACTTCTTCCACCCGTGGACGGTCTCCAGCCCTTTACCTGACTTGTAATTGGATGAAACGGTGGCCCCTGAATCGGGTCCCACAGGGTCCCATCACCAGAAGACAACCGAAGCATCAAATGCGTAGAAAGAGCATGGTATAGGACAAAAGACCAAGGGCGAAGAGTAACCTCGGCGACGGGAGTGAACCACCGGAGACTAAACCGGGGAGGGGAAGCGCCGTTACTCGGACCATCCGATCCAGCACCGACGGCGGAGATGGCGCGGGAGAGAAAGCAGGTCTCCGAGATGTTGAACTCGCTGGCGACCGACTGCATCCACTCGTCGCCCACCTCCACCTCCGGCGACGAGGAGTCCAGGAGGCACACTGCTGCGGGATTCCCCTTAAACGGTGACCTAGTGAAGGCGTCTATCTGAACAACACAGTAATCGAGTTCCTTGATCGCAGCAGATTGCGAGCATTAAACTGGGACTGGGGAAAGAGAGGATGGAGTAGCTCACCACAGCGTACCTCACCGCTCTTTTCGCCATTGGAGCAAGAAACGGAGGCGTCGTCGAAGCTGGAACTTTGAATTGGGAGCCGAAACGTGAAAGACGAAACGTGCTTGAATCTGCGGCAGCGAAGTCAACAGCTTGGCCGCCAAGAAAGTAACCCAAATGTGGCCGAGTTGGCACAACAAAATATAACTTAATATAAGTTTTAGGAATTTATGATCATCTAATTAAATATATTAGAGGATTATATAATAACTATAACCTAAATCGACGATTAAAGCGATTTCGATAGAAAAACCGATTCGTAAATCACTTTAACTTGTGATCAAGCAGGATGTAGTTAAAGCAAGTCTATGAAGGCAGTTTGCAGTTATGATGGAAATTAGAATGTAAGCGTAAACTGAAATATGATGTTCGTACGATAAAACTGATTTACGTCTAAACGTCGATTCGGAAAATACTGAACTTTGAAACACGATCGTAAATCCGTAGAAGGCATTAAGCTATTGAGGAGGTTTGCAATAAAGATAATATTCTCAAAGTAAATGCAAATCAGAGAGCACCACAATTTTAGAGTGGTTCAGTCAATCTTAACCTACATCCACTTCTGGCTTCCTCCTTTGACAAGGTCATCGACATCCACTAGAGGCCTTCCTTCAATAGGCGAAGGCCAACCACCTTTTTACGATTTCACTCCGTTTGACGGGCTTAGGAGACAACCCTTACAAACTTTTCTCTCTTCTCTTGAAAGATCAAAACTTGGAAGAAAAGAGGGAGGAGAACTTCTAGACTTTACAACACTTTTGAGCTCTAAAATCGCAGAGTAAGATCAAGCTTTCGGTGTCTTTTGGGTTGCCCTTTCATTGCTAAAAGGGTGGGGTATTTATAGGCCCCAACCCAATTTGAATTTCGAGCTCAAAACTATCATCTCCCGGAATTCTGGGGTTTGGCGATTGCACCGCTTGACTGGGGCGGTTGCATCGCCTGGCAGAACTCGAAGACTGAGCCTCTAGGCGGTGCCACCTCCTGTCAGGGGCGGTTGCACCTCCTGCCAAAGCTCGGAGACCGAGCTCAGGCGGTTGCACCTCTGTCAGAGGCGATTGCACCGCTCAGCTAGAGCTCGGAGACTGAGCCTTGGCGATGCCATCGCCGACCTATGCGGTGCCACCTGGCCAAGTAATCTGGGTCCGAATGGGCTGATCCATTCGACCCAATTGCCCCAAGATTAAGTTAATGGGATCACCTCCCATTTCTAACTTAATCATCGTGCTAACTACGAATTTCTTAAGGCATTTACTGTAACTTGCTCCGGTGCGTCAATTGCTTCTTCCGACGAGCTTCCGGCGAACATTCGGCGATATTGACATCATCGTCAAAATCCAAGATTAACAACTTAGAGAGAGAGAGCTTTCACGACGTGCCAGAGATTATGATTTGACAGCATTTACCTCCTGATCTGGTTATACTTATAATTTTTTATGTAAGAAGAGATTTTTGTATCTGATTTAATTAATAAATTCATTTTTCTTTTGAAAAAAACATACTTGCAAAATGCTTACAATATAAAATAAAGAATAACATTATTACATTTGTGTATAAAATGGCCACTTATCAGATCCTAATCTTTTAATCTCATCACTTGCACAAGTATTATAACACCTTTGATTACATGTTAGCCTCTGAAGATTCTTATCTCTTATCAAAATCATGTCTGATTACATATCGTTTGGATTCTCATATATTCAGTCAATGATCGATTAATCTTTAGGGCAAATATATGTGATTATTCAATTCGTATAGAAAGGACAATTGTTACTTTAAATGGGCATATTGGACATTAGATTAATGACTTGTGTTTCATGTAATAAGAACTTATATAAAAATTAATCTTCATTCAACCTCCAAAACGTACGTAAAAAATGACTTAAAAATCATGTAAAATCATTTTTTATCATAAGTAGAATAATTCTTACGGGTTCATTTAACTCCTTGCTGATATGTATATGTATACATATACATATATATATGTATATGTATATATAGAGTATTTTTCAAACAATTATCCCGTTTTATTTTTTCCAAAACCATACCCTATTTCACAAAATACCAAAATTACCCCTCTCTCACTACCCTTCACCGCCACCGAACCTGTCGCCGCTCATCGCCACCCACTCTCCACCCGCCGCCGACCTAGGAAAGGGGAGGAAGGGGGAAGGGAGGAGACGACAAGGAAGGAGGGAGGAGGAGAAGGGGAGAGGAGGAGAGGGTAAGCGGCCAGGAAAGAGGGGAGAGGAGGAGGAGGGGGAAGAACGGGTGACATGAGAGAAGAAAGAGAGGCGGGCAACGGGTGAGGAGGAGAGGATGGGCGACAATAGAAGAGGAGGGAGGACGGAGAAATGTGGGATGCGAAGGCAGTGGGGACGGTGGAAGAGGGACGGAGGGGCAGTTTGGGTAATTTCTGAATTAAGAAATATGATTTGAAAAAAATCAAAATGAGGGTATTGTTTGGGAAATACCCAAATACGAAATTTTTTTAAAAAAGTACCCATATATATATATATATATATAAGAGATTTTTTTAATTTAAAGTATATTGGATATTAGATTAATGTGTTGGCCTCTAAGCCTATAGTTCACTCTGCAAAAGCTTCATTCCCATTCCTTTGCTTCCATCTCCAAAATTATTTATACTGTACGGATTTTGTTACATGCAAATTGACTTATATATAAATAAACTATTTCCAAAAATATAACTGCAGACAACCATCAAAGTTGTTTAGATTCGTGCAAACATCTCGAACTGATACAAACCACATTTAATAATCCAAGTTTCATTTAAAAAAAATAAAATTTCTATCATTTCATTAAATAGTTTACAACATAAATTCGAATCTAACATTTAAGATCAGATAATTGTGCACTTATCATCAAAATGTTAGAGACTTGCCAAAGATGAGGACGGAAAGGGAGAGTGTAACCAACGATTCAACAACATGATGCAAACTTGAAGACAAAGATTTCTAATCAAGGGGAAAAAAAGAACGACAAAAAAAAGAATATAATGGAAAAAGAAGAGCAACCGATTGTCATACACGAACCTCAACAGATTCAACGAAGACGAAGACGCTCGAAAGATCGATCGACCGACAATCGCCGGCGGATCCACTTCAGGCGGCCGTCTCTTCTCTGGCGTATACCGCACCAAGCCAAGAAGCAAATGAGGAACCCTAACGCCACAGCCCCAATACCTCTACTCCAAGCCCAAGCCCTGTTGTTCTTGAACCCCAGAAGCGTGACTCCAACCGCCAGCTCCTTCTCAGGGGCCATCCCCAGTGCCGCCGCTACCGCCATGGATACGAGAAGCCCGATCAGACCTCTTCCTCTACCCCTTCGTCGCCGGCCCCATCCCCCAAACCATCCGCCGGATCCGTAGCCCCAGAGCCCTCGCCGTCCTCCGCTCCCGTTCCCTCCGCCCGCCACGAGTTGTAGGATCAAATCCACTGGATCCGCCCGCGGAGGCCCGAGGAACTTTGCGGCGAAGGAGACGGCGGCGCGCCGAAGCGCCTCTGGTCCGGTGGCGATCCATCGCCTTCTGCTTCCTCTTCTTTTTCGGCCCTTCGCTCCGCCGAGTCCGAGGACGGCGGGAGGCGCCACATTGCGGAGGAGAAGCCTGGGTTGGATCGCGATGAGCGGCGGCGGATGGAGCACGGAAAGCATCGTCTGGTGTCGATGGCAACGGTATGTTTTGAGTTTTACGTTCTACTATTTTCGGTGGTTCAAAAAGGACCTCCAAAGGAAAGGAAAGGAAAATAGAAAATAGAGGAGAAAGCGGAGGAATTTGATGACCCAAACGTGGTTCCCCACCGCGTACCCAAATTCCTACCCGTTTCTGGTCGGCCACTCATGAGCCTGATTAATGGATCGGAAAATGGGACCCACTTTGGGACCACAAAAATCGTCAACAACAAGGCAGGTGGCGTCGTGGGCGTTCTTACATCAATGTTATTATATGAATTAATGTTTTAGTATTACTAGTTCATGAGCGAACAGTTACTAAAGATTCAGGTATTTCTACGAGCACTACCTGCCTTATCATCGGGTCCATTATAGAAAAGCTTATTATGCTGGTGATTCTGAATAGTTGCAATGAGTTCGTTTACAGGTTGCCAAGTTTTCATGTATGGTTCGTTTTCCTTAATATTATTTTAGTGTATGTGAATGTTTCATTTGCATATTCTGTGCTCAGGTATGCTAAGCCTCTGAAAGCTTGCTTGCTCAAATGTTACATTGTTTTGATAAATATCTGACTGATAATTATTCACATTTATGTTCTCATAAGTCATAAAGACCATAATCTTTTCCTCAAATAATGGAATTCTCTATAACATGCTGAACATTTATACATAAATAAAAACAATTGGTCTATTTGCTCATATTTGTATATGGATAATATAAGTTAAATGTTAATAAGCATTAATGTGAAATTGGTGGATGTAAACATATTTGAATGTATGATTAAATTATGTGCTGGTTGTCTAGATAGAGTGTAAGTGTAGTGCTTGCAATATTTCAACATTCTTAATCTGCATTTTGCTTTTCAGCATGCATTTCTTCTTTTATTCCTCTATAATTCACTGGGTGTCCAGATACCTCTTCTTGTGATGCTTTGTATTGCCAATTTGAAATTCTTAATATTATCATGATGTAATATATTTCTCATGCATAAGGAGTTTTTGTGTTTTAGAATTCCTGATAGAACCTACAATACTGATGCATGAGCTTTTGAAATCCACAAAAAATTCAAATCTTCCAGGTGAAATATATAATTATAGTTACCATGTAACTGTAAAATTCAGATTGCTGTGTGATTTGTATTACATGAAACGAATCCTGAAATCAATAAAAAATTTTGGATAAATCCTGAGTCTTTTGACTTGTTTTCATCGTTTGATGGTTATAATCATATATATTTAGAAGTTACAATGTTAAGCATCTTCTCATTATAATCATAGAAGTCTATGAGTCGAGGTATTTATTTCCCTCGACATGCTTGAGTCTAGTTTTCGACATTTTACTAATAAATTATCCTGTATTCTTTTGTATTTCTACAGTAAGAATAGAAAGATACATTTGATTTTCAGGCCATTTTCTGCCTATGCAATGCAATTTAGTTACAATTTGAGTATCTGCTTAAAGGCTGCTCTCCTCCTTCCAGATATTGGTGTTATTGTTAAATGTGTATCTCTTGGTTTACTAGTCACAAAACAATTGATGTAGTGGAGCTTTTGGATAATGTCAATTTACTTTCCCATACACTGGAAGTGACTGTTTACATTGACATGTAGAAATTTCTGGGTGAATGCTAGGTTTCTTGTTTTGTTGAGGAATTTGAGAAAACCATGTTCTTCTCCCCCAGTATAGATTTTGAATGCAGGAGAAAGTGCATGCAAGTATTGCATCAACCAAGGTTCTGCACATCCATCTCCTGGAGAACAAAATATAAGATGATTCCCACAGCCCACATGCATGCATTCTGCCTATTCCAGCCTCTTTGTTCCTTCTTATTAATGTTAGTTTCCCTTGCAGGGCACTGATGGCTGCTACTTTACTACTAGGTTTTCCAGATTCCATGCACTTTCTCACCACTTATAGCTAGCTCAGGAACATAAAAGCAGTTTCTCCTACCAGGAGAATATCAAGCTTTGTTGGATGGAAATGTAGCTCTCAAGACCCCATGCACCATGTCATATACATACCAGGAGGAGCACACTTTTATCCACATGAACGCCATGATTGATGACACCCCAGTTGTGATGATGAATACCTTCCTTCTGATCTACCATGAAACAGACTAAATTATCCATCACAGCGTGTTTTCATAATCCCAAGGCGCTGCAGACACTGAAGCTAAGCCTCATGCATGCTTGTCCAGTACAATGCTAGCCTAGCAGCTGAATTCTTATTCCTTGAACACACCAGGTAACAGCACAACTTCAGTACCTGGCAAACATGATGAGAGATGTAGGGTTTTATCTGTCTGGGGATCATGCTTGCCAGGAGACCACCACCACATTAAAAGACCAGAAATCCTGGTCCATGTTCTGATGCACGCAAGTGTTGCAGCTCAGCTGTCCTTCCTATATGCCTAATGATATGATAAAATACCTACTGCAACCAGTTGTTCAGGATAAATGTGATGTGTCAAACAGCACTTTCCAATATCTTCATATTAAATTACGATTATGAAGCAAGGCATTGTCCGGTAACAGTTGATCTAACTTAAAACTATGCCACTTGGTTAAGTCTTTGCTGGTTATACCAGAAACCTGAAGATGTTATACTGAGGAAGATAAGAACAGTAGATTTGCATATGCCAGTTGTTCTTAATTATAATGAGTTCAGGTCACCTTATTTTATATATTGTGAATTTTCATAGCATGTCCTTTTAGACTGGAAAGACAAAGAAAGAGAAATGGTTCTCTCACCCACTTTGTTACATGTTATAGTGCTCACAGATTTTAGGTGATGATTTCATGAAATTTTTAGCCACAGTTGGTGAGAAGATATAGGGAAAAGAAGTCTGGTTTGAGAAATACTTTCAATGGAATTTGGACACATCAAGAGGGTGGGTGACCTGGTGTTTGACCAAATGAGTGCCAACAGTGTTTCCCAATAAAGTAGCATCATCATATTTATAATGAGATAGCAGACAACTAATCCTCCTAACATTTCAATTTAGATGATGAATTCAATGATTCAGTTTTGTGTCCTGACATTACTGACTTCAATTTTGAGAAGGAAGTGAAGTTAGTGGTCAAGAATTCCACATCACTTAATTAGGGAGCCACCAAACTATTTCCCAAGAGAAGAAGAGAAAAATTGGCATACAACAGTTGTTGGAGTGGAGAGAAGCCCTGCCTTGCACCCTTTCTATCACATAGTGAAGTGGATTGGGATAAGCTAAAAGGAAAAGAAGAAGTTTGAAGGACAACCAGACTGGCAGACATCTGACCACTGGATATGTTTCAAGTCTATCTTGGATTTCAATCCATCCCCTCATCCTTTTGCTTGCAACTTTTGCTGGATAATCTCATGCACTTCTCCTCTCCACCTATTTATTTTCTCTGGGGCCACAAAGTAGTGGATTGATCAGCTACCATTGGGGCCCATATGCCTGTTTTATGCACAAGCCTCTCACCTGCTCCCATCCCTTGCCATTGCCTATTAATAGGCAAAGAAGTTGTAAAAGAGAGCAAGAATGAGCACTTGAAACAGAGAGAGAGCTGTGGAGTGGATCGGGACTGCTGGTCCCTACCTTGTTTTATTACTTCAACAACTTGGTGCTAGTGCTGATGGCTGTGGAGGTGGAAGATGATGTTTTCTTTGCAGATCTTGCTAAGCAGATTGCTCTGCTAATTATGGATGATGAGGAAGAGTTCCTAGTGCATTACCCTCAGCTTCCTGTTCAGGTTGGTTGCCTGTTTCCTCACTAATCTTTTTGAGCTGTAACACCCTCAGGTGATCATAGGAGGATAGCAGAAGATGTCTGCCGTGAGATCTTTCACTGCTTTTGCTCTTTTTTTCCCTTCTTTCTCTCTACTTCTCTCTCTTGTTTCACTAATTGTTAAAAAACCACTCAAACCAGGAGTTTTGAGGTGCTCGAATCAGTTTGGACCAGCCGATGTTATTCTCAATCTATTACTCAGGCAAGCATAGTATTTGAGTGTAATGTGCATGATGCTAATAATAAATCTATCCTTGTGGTTTGCTTGGGGGACTGTATTGTTGCTCTGGGCACCAGAAAGAACTTGGTTTCTCACTTGCAGACAATGCATCGAGTTGTCTATATACTTCACATCCCTCCTGAGGCATGTACTAAATTTGGCATGCCTCAGTTGTTTCTGCAAACTATGCAGTCCTCATCCTACTACTCACTGGATGTGGATCCTTTTTAATTACTAATTTTCATTTGAAAGATCTAATTTCCAGATTGTAATCTTGTGTAGGTCATGACAGAGACCCATCTGAAATAGAGCTGGATAATAATTGAAGATCTCAAATTGGATAACTATTGGAAATTTAATACTGTAGCCAATACACATCCAGTTAAAGCTCTCTCTCTCTCTCTCTCTCTCTCTCTCTCTCTCTCTCTCTCTCTCTCTCAATAAACAAGTCACCTAACAGTCCATGTTAATGCTCTTATCAAGTAATACTTCAAATATTTTGTATTCACCAGTGATTCATAGTTATAGTAATTAAAGAGGATCTCAATTTTGACTCTGTGACCAACACAAATCCATCTTTAAGTTTTCTGTCCATGTGAATGCTCTTATCAAGAATTAGTCTATGTTCTATATTCAGCAGGAGCTTATAATCCTTTACCTTTCAGTCACCACCTGTTCAATCACTTAGTCTTGGAAGTATACGATATAACCTCACCACAAATCATATGTTAATAAATGCAATTACTACAAGATGATGAGTTGCTGTTCTCACAGGAGCATCCTTGCATGCCTCAAATCATGATTCCACCACCGCAAAGCTATCAGATGGCTTACAGAAGGGAGAGCAAAGGAACAGGAGTCTTCATCCCATGCTCTACTGCACCAAGAAAGAAGAACAGGCCAAGGAGGCCCTCACCCTCTCCACCTGACAGTAACCCCCATAGGCAGCTGGGCAAGTCTGCAGCTGTGGTTTCTCATGTCACCGGCAACAATCTCATATACAGCAATCATTACCGTAACTCAAGTGTGCTAAAGAAGCAGACACAGAAGTATCAAATGATCTCTGGCTCATACTAACTTCTCTACAATGCCATGGTACAATGTGAAGCTAAAAATAACACTATTCCATCCGGTGATCTACTAGTGAAGAAGGCTTAAAATAAGCTTCCAGCCTCTTCAATGAATTGTATAGTGCCTGAAACTGCTGGAGTGTAGCTTGGTGGAGTGCAGAGCATGGCAATGATCATGTTTTTGAGATGCTGCTGTTGTGATGAGGGTCTTCAGGACCTCCAGAACTGATCAAATCAACAGTGATGTACCAAAAGCTAATGATGCACTCCCTTTTTAATCCAAGTGATGAGTTAGAGACAAGAAGACATCAAATGTGGTGTTCTACTTTAAGATGTCATTATGTATAGAACTCCTGTTCCCATTTACACAAACAAAGTGAAACTTGTCCATATTGATACTTGGAGAATGACAGAAAAGCCTTTCCTTGCATGATGTGGAATGTAGAGGAGATCTTCCACACTGTAGTGTGTACAAACATCATGATATCAAAACAGCAACTGCAGATAACATTGTCATAGCCACCAGGCAAAAGATAGCTTAGTTTATTGTTTTCTTTTCTTTTTCTTTTTTTTTTGTTTTATCACAGGGAATCCATTTGTTTTTGTTCCTATTTAACAAAGTACTTTAAAATATTATTAATTTAAATAAAGATCACACTAACCTGGGAAAGACCAAAGCCCTAAAGGTGTGACATCTCTCAAGGTATTAATGATTTCATGTGGAAAAAATATTATCAACAACTTGCATGACTTCATGAAGAACATGCGAAGGAACAAACCAAAAAGTATACTTCAAGGTATAAAGAATTAATCATAACAAAATCCTTTGTTTGATGACTTCATCTAATTTGGTTCCACCTCTTTGTCTTGCTTATAAAGGTTCAGTTTAAGATATACCAATTGGTTCAATCCAATTGATTCAACAATACAACAATAAGAAGATTAAGAAATATAAATTTCAAAATGTGATAAAACATCAAAGGATTGGTTGAAATGAATTGAAAACAAAAAAATTCAAATCTTTGTGATTCTTAAGTAATATTTGAATTACATCCTTTGCCTTCGAAATGTTTTACGATTCAAGGATACAAAGAAAAGAGAATCAAAAATATAAAATTTATCTTTTATACTTTTTTTTAATATCATTGAATTTTATCATTTTAAGAAATATAAAATTTTATGTTTCATGCTTTTCTTTTTTTGTATCATTGAATTTTAAGATATCAAGAAAATATATTTAATATAATCAAAATTTGATAAAAAAATGGATGATACATACATACATACATATATACATATACATATACATATATATATACACATATATATATGTATATACATATGTTTATATATATATATATATATGTATGTATATATATGTATATATATGTAGATATATGTATATTTATATATATACATATACATATATGTACATGTATAGATATGTATATATATACATATATATACATATATATATGTGCATATTAAAAAAAGTGATTTTATGATATGCATTCAAATATTTTTCTTCAAATTATATGGATCTGAATTATCATGAATTCTTTTAATAAATTCGCTCATTTTATCTCAAATGTTAATTAAATTATACATTTTTCCTTAAATATTCATAAATGAAAGGTTGTATTTTTGATGAAATAAATTTGATATAATGATTTAAAAATGAAATTATATACAAATATTAATATTATTTTAAGTTCATAAAAAAGGTTTTTTTATACATATTTTTTCATTTAAAATTCCTCAGTTTCGCCCGTCGTTACCGTCGTTGGAACAAAAAGCAGCTGTCGTTGTATCTCGAGCGCACGCATCTTATAGCGCCCGCGGTGCGGCGTTCCACCGCTCTCCCCTGCCCTTCCTCCCCCCGCTCTTCTTTTCATGATCGGAAGACGGCGCTGCGGACGCCCGGTCGGTCGCGGGCGATCAATTCTCCTTCTTCTTCCCGCATCCCCCCTCGTACCATCGCGTCCTCCTCTTCCCCTTTGCTGAGGACCACGAAGGCCATGATCCCGGGTACGGACTCCGGTGGCGGTTCCGCCGGCGAAGAGGATCCCTCTCTAGCGAAGCGCGTCGCTGACCGCTACCTGAAGCGCGAGGTGCTCGGCGAGGGCACCTACGGGGTCGTCTTCAAGGCCATCGACACCAAGGCAAATCGGTTAATAGTCTTGCTTTCTAAATTGGATCGTCGATCGTTTAACCGATCGATGTCAACGAACACTCCATTTGATCTCTTGGATCAGGGTTTAGAATCAATGCTTTATCGTCTTGATTGCATAAGATTTTTTGTGTCTGAACCAAAATCTGAACTTACTATACTGAAAGTAAAAAACCACCATTTCCATCAGACCCAACCGAAGCATCAAGATCTGGAGGCCAGATTTCTCTCCACAGACAAGAATACTTGGTGGCTCCAGCAAATGAAGCAGCCAATCATCGATAATTAGGTTTCATATGATTGCCAAGCTAGCACAATTGGGTTCACAGGCTATAACAACAATGAGCCATAATGTCCACCTATTTTAGTTTGGCTATATGGATTTCTTCCCACCATTGACAGGATATTGTTATATTAAGAGCAGTTAGAATTCATTTTATTGTCCCTTAAAAAGGTTTCTCAGGATTTCTTATTCTTCTCCTCACCACTAATCCTTATCTATTCACCACATCCAATTGGGGCATCAATAGGTCTCCATTGTAAATGTTCATATTTATTTGAAATGGTCTTTCCCATTTTGTCTGTTACTAGAGTTCAGGAATTTAAAAGCCTTTTTTTTTTTTTTTTCTGGTACTCCTACACATCCATACCAATATCCTCATCTAAAAAACACTGATTTTTTGTACATTTATTTCATCATAATTTAACTTTGCAAACTGTGAAGCATGGTCATACACTTATGACCTTTAGATATCATTTGTCAAAGAATCCAACAGTTCTCGACTTCTTATCTTATAAGCATTATGCATGGAAGTACTAATAGACGATGAACTTTTACAGACAGGGCAAACAGTTGCAATAAAGAAGATTCGACTTGGACAGTACAAAGAAGGTGTAAACTTCACTGCACTTAGGGAAATTAAATTGCTTAAAGAGCTTAAGGATCCAAATATTATTGAGTTGATTGATGCTTTCCCTCACAAGGGTAATTTGCATCTTGTGTTTGAATTCATGGAGAGTGACTTGGAAGCTGTCATTCGTGATAGAAATATCGTCCTGTCTCTAGCTGACACAAAATCATATCTCCAAATGACCCTAAAAGGACTTGCATACTGCCATAAAAAATGGGTTGTACACAGGTAATTTATCTTCTCTATGTTTTCAATTTTCCTTTTTAACAACTTCTAATCCAAGTGTGCTCATGTATCAGGGATATGAAACCCAACAACCTACTCATTGCTTCTGATGGACAGCTTAAGCTTGCGGACTTTGGTCTGGCACGCATCTTTGGAAGTCCAGATCGCAAATTTACTCACCAGGTTTTTGTTTATTTTTTTCTATGTTCCTAATTGTTTAGATAATGCATTGCAAGCCATTCATATGTAACTATCTTATATCAAATAGATAAGACATGTGTATGGAGACTTAAAATAATCGTGTTAAGAATGAAATGTGCATGAGATGAAGCAAGAACTCCATTTTTGTTTTCGTGTCAGTATACATGTATAACAGATTATGATATTTTTAATCTTGGTTTCTAAGCATGAGTGACAAACTTTCACATTTAACATATGTGGTGTCAAATTCCAACTATACCTCAGATAGATGTATGACATATAATTTTTTTCCTTTCTGGGGTTAAAATTATTTGTATGTCATATAGAGTTTCTAACAGGAGATTATATGGTGACCTTTGTCTTTATATTTGACATCACCAATTTTGACAAAGTACTAAACTTTTGTGCTAATATGCAGTTGTGTGCAACTGTGCATCATATGTGCTATGGGCATGCCTGCTCATCGGGCAGGTTCAGAGAAATTACTGGCTCACCGCAATCGTTTGTTGTTCTTTTTCACCCATAGTTTCACTATATGTATAATGAATCAACTAGACTTACCTGGATGCTTATGGAAGTTCGAATGGAAGACCCAGTCAATCAACTTATAAAGCTCTTTGTTTGGTTACAAATAGGTGATTCCATTTGCATCACACTCATCTCCAGTGTCCTGCCTAAGATAGTGACTATGGGGAATCCACTTTACTACACTACTTGTGCTATCTGTCTCCACTCTCCAGCTGCAACATGCCTATTACCCAGGGTGCCTTCTTCTCATGTGGTTCCCTACACGCACATGATTGTGCTTCTCACCTGGTCCGTACCCACATCCAGGCCATGTTAGCGACTGACTGCAGTCTCCGCCAGCACCATCTGATATGTCTCCTGCGACTCATGTGGTGTTTCTTTAGAACTTAAACCAAAGGGCTGAATCAGATTAGGAATTGCTGATTCCTCAAACTGCAGGAATAGGGTTGGTGACCATGTTTCCCAACCAGATGTGGTTTTGTGTACCTATTCTCATTGTCACAAGCCTGGGAACCAGTGAGAAACATAGTAACAACTGTAATCTAGTGACAAAATTATCTTTTTACTAATATTTGGGCCTATGCAGGGTTTAGGTACTGGAATTGTGTGAATAAAAGGAGCACGAGAGCCCCAAAGGCATGTCAAGAGTGGTATTATTTTTTGTTATTCTATCTGCAATCTGCAATTCCTGGCAAGAAAATTGGTTACATTTCTTTTAGATTAATCCTCGGAGACTTCTTGTCTTCTTCAAACTAGAGACACTTGACAATTTGGCACTAGAACTTGGGTCACTTGACATCCGACAAGTTTGTACTATGGCAATCGTTGTTATGAATTATCCATTGAAAGCGGATCTGAGCATATCTTGTTCATATTATACATTTTGTTTCTACCTGTTGAGTAGAAAATGTATTTTACAAAAGTAATAATCTGTTCACTTCTCTACAGTCTCAATCCAAATATCATTACATATGCTGTTCATATGTCTTGATCAGATCAACTTAACATATGATACCCATTTTACTTTGTAGGTTTTTGCCCGTTGGTATAGAGCACCTGAGCTATTGTATGGGGCCAAGCAATATGGGGCAGGGGTGGATGTGTGGGCTGCAGGTTGTATATTCGCCGAACTTCTCCTTAGACGACCCTTTCTGCAGGTCTGACTAGATTCATTTTCGTTTGCCCTTATTATCTGAATGTGGATTTTTTTTTGAGATACTTCTATTTTACAAGATATATAGCTACAAATTTATTTCTTTTCTAAATCATAGGTTTAAATGAGATTGTGATTCTTTTTTTGTTTGCATTGGCAAACAAAGATCAGATTCCTTCAAATTTTTGCTTCACATTCTTGAAAGTAATGAGGAGGATCCTATCCTTTTTCTGTTGAAGATGTATAAATATGAAAGAACGTTCTTTAAGAGCCAACAGAATGGAAAGCAAAAGAAAAATCCAAACTACAACAACACATCACTATCCAGATCACTATAACCAACTACACACTAAAAAGTGTGAACATATGCTTACACACAAAAAAGAAACCAGCAAATAGATGCAGAATTTGTCATGGCCCAAAGTAGCATACCTCATCAATGAGCACATATTCAATGGAAGATCCAAAAAAGATCATACTATCAATTTTCTTTCCACCAAATCTGGATTTATAACTACAGGTTCTTGGAGATGATCGAAGGAGGCTCTTCTATATGATTCTGTTACTGATATTTGATATTATGCTTTTGTACCCTTTGTTCATGTGATGAAATTTACCTAGAGTCACATTCATTGAAAATTTAGCCATTCAGAATCAAGTTCCTTATGTATAATGCCTGAGTGGTTTTTATTTTCATACTGTGCTGATAAGTTTGTGCTGGTGTGTTGATGGTGTTTTCATAACAAACAATTTTTTTCTCATTTCAGTTATTATTTTAAGTTGGTGTGTCGTGGCACACCGTATCAACCAATACATGCTAATCTGTTCTGATTTTGGTGTAGGTACTAGTACCAGTGTTTTTTATTTTTATTGTATTTCTCTGCTTTTCAAGTAAAATATTATTAAAACAATCATCTTCTTCAGTCATCTATCTATTAGCCTCTTCAACTTTAACAGTCATCTCAGGGATCAAGCATATTGATGGTTATGCACATATTGACTCTTGAGAGGACCTAAAATTCTGGGCCCGTGCAGGTCGATCATAAAAGACAGTATTTGTTTTTCAGGGCTCAAGTGACATCGATCAACTGGGAAAGATTTTTGCGGCTTTCGGGACTCCAAAGCCTTCTCAGTGGCCTGATATGGTGTACCTTCCTGATTATGTTGAATACCAATATGTTCCTGCACCTCCATTGCGGACACTTTTTCCAATGGCTAGTGATGATGCCTTGGATTTATTATCAAAGATGTTCATTTATGATCCGAAGGCAAGAATAACGGTTCAACAGGCTTTAGAACACAGGTGTTTGTGGTTTCATTTGTTGCGGAAGGGATTATACAGCTTTCACTGAGAACTATTTTATCTTGAAATCAGGTACTTCTCATCAGTACCTGCACCAACAAAGCCATCCTTGCTTCCTAGGCCACCTCCGAAGGGAGAATCACAGAATCAGAAGCCTTCAGACTTCAATCCACAGGAAGGGCCTATCGTTTTGTCTCCGCAAAGGAAGCTGAGGAGGGTCACCCTCGACCACGATGGATTGGCGGGAAGCACATTCCGATCCGAAAAGGCTGGTGAGAATGTGAAGGAAGTCAGACATATGGATGGGACTACTAGTCAAAGTGGTAGTATGCCGATGTCAATAGACTTGGGAGCCATGTTTGGCTCCAGACCACCTCCTAGACCAACTTTGAACAGGTAATAAATATTTGTCTTGAAGTATTTATTTCGTACCGTTTAAAGTTAGCAGCTTTAAGAAATAATCATGCAAATATCTTCTTGCTCTTATATTTCTGTGAAATCTCTATCGGCTTTGTAGTGTTGATAGGTCACATCTGAAGAGAAAACTTGATCTGGATGCTGAATTTGATCACCTGTAGCGAGAGCAGACGCATGTGGTGACTCGAGGAACAGTGTTGTAAGTCAAGTTTGAACTTGTCCAGATAGCAGCAGGACCAACAATGGCAATGCAAAAGATGCAGTTGGAATGAAGAGCACTGTTGGATGATACGGTTTCGACGGTGAGTGCAGAACGGAAAAAGAAATATAGGTTTGCATTGAGATGGGTAATTAAATCGATCACGGAGAACAATATAGTTGAAGCAACTTGCTGCTTATTTCGAGCATGTAATTTCATCCAATCCAATTTTTTATCTGTTTTTTCTTTTGACATCTGATAATAGGTCGACATTGCGGTGCTGTGATTACAACTCGTGCTGCCGAGCATAGCTTTCATGGTTAAATTAATTTGATTATTGTTGTGCCGCATCGGATGTATATTTTGAGTTTGTCGTTCGGTTCAATGATCTACTGAGTTAATTATCTCATCATCAGATCGTCACAAGTGGTAGATGTGGACGAGCTAAGAGTGCATGTCGCATCGAATCATCGAGTGGGGCTTCATACATATCATTTTAGGGTTCGATTTTGCTTTATATTGCTGATTATATTGGTCGACGTCATGCATTTAAAGGAGGAAAAATCATACTCTCGCATCGGAGAAGTCGGTAGTGACTTGAATCACATCTATTACCAATTGATACAAATTTAATAAGTTAGATTACTCCATCAGATCATGATAAATGTTATCAGAACTAATATAATATTATCATATTGAGTAGGAAAGGATTATGATAGAATAAATGGAGCCATCGCTGAGTTGGAAATTACTTAAAATATCTCATGCTAAAATTTGATTTTGGAAATAACTTTAATATCTCATACTAAAATTTTGATTAAAATGTTGATTCTCTAGGTTTTAAAATAGGGAAAGTTGTTAAATCTCGAATTTTGACGATAAAATAAATTGATGAAAATATGATATAATGTGCATTTGAGTAATTTATGGTTAACCTCAATCAAGAAAAGGTAAATCGATTGATGCAAGAAGAATCAGACGTTGGGTCGAAGTAGAACATGTTAAAAGATTGAACGTCGGGCCGAAGGATCGGTCGACGTGCCAGAAGAACTTCGTGCCATGAGTTTGGGCATCGGGTCGAAGGATCAAACATCGAGCTAGGGAGATTGGAAGTTGCGAGAGTCAACATACTGATTAGGCAATATACTGAAGGAGAGGACGATGCGCCGAAGAATCGGATGAAGCACCGAATGAACCAATGACATACCAGACAACATAAGATTTGAGTTTATAATCAATTGTATATAGATCGAGTTAGTTTAGGTCTAATTGAGTTGGTATTGAGGTGAAACAATACAGACTCAATTAAGGCCAACTGGGCCCGAATTGGAGCCGTTTTATGCCAAGTGGAAGGCTCATTCGGTGACCCATAACTAGCTCAAGCGATGGTACCGTTAGACTGGGCGGTGGTACCGCCCAAACACAATCTCCTAAATAGTATCAAGCGATGATATCGTCCAAACGGTCTCCCAAACTGTGTCAGACAATGGTACCATTAGATTGGGCGATGGTACCGTCCAATGTTAGTATCAGTGTCAGTGCTACAGGTGGTAGTACTGCCAAGACCCGAGACCTTTTTTGGCTTATTTTTTAAGTCATTTGGTGTCTATAAATACTCCAGCTATTCATGCTTGGATAAGCATGAAATAGAGTTGAGAAATGAAGAAAGAATCCTTGTGAAAAAAGTTATAAATCTATCTTAGTGTAAAGTCACCTCTTTCTAGTATTTAGCGAGGTCTAAGTTTAAAAGAGAGAGGTGTAAAGGTTCTCGTGAAAAGGAAAAAGAGTTGTAAGGATAGTTGACCTTCGCTCGTTAAAAGAAGCTCGGTAGTGGAAGCCAATGACCTCGAGTGAAGAGGAATTGGGAGTAGACGCAGGTCTCCATGACCGAACCACTATAAAATCGATTTGTATTTCTTTCATACTTTTTATTTATATTAATAATTGATTATCTTGGTTACTACTCTCACTATGCTTAAGAACGTACTCTCTAAGTTTAAACACTTTCCAATATCGATATGATCCTATCATCTTTCTAACCTAATTAAACTTAGGCTTGGTAGATAAATATAATTTGGGTGTGATCAAGATTGCTAGGGAAATGGGTGAGATGTCGAGAGAAAGTTAGGGTGATCCAACTTAACAACTAACATGAGAGTTATGCCATATAAGCTTGACAGATCAATTCATCACTTTCACCTATCGGCATATTATCTCCATATGGTCAACACATTAAGTGGGACCGAGCTTACGAGATTAGCACTATGGTGCGAACAAGAATATCGACTCAGCCCTACAAAGTCAACCATATTGTCACGACCTTAGCTGGAATTGCCTAAGGCGTGAGGCACCCTTGCGGCCAAAGACGCGAACTTAGCTTGCGTTGCCTAAGTCGCGAGTTACCCTTGTGGCAAAGACGCGAACTTAGCTTGCGTTGCCTAAGTCGCGCTTTGCCCTTGCGATATTGCTCTGCAAGGATCAGCCCACTTTGTAACCTCTCGCAGGTCCCGAAGGACCTGTAAAAGAGAAAGTTGGTTAGTTCAAAAGAACGAGCAACGAACAAGTCCCGAAGTCTCGCGAAAAGGGGAAGCTTTACAAGCAATTCGACGAACACCTTGTGTGCACAAGAGAAAAGAGGGAGAGGGAGAAAATAAGGCTTTAGAAGGATGAACGAACAGCTGCAAGCCTACAAACAGCCGCTCACCTGGTCCCGGGTGCGAAGACAAGTTCCCGTAAAGGTCACGTGCGAACTTGCGAAAGAGAGTTCAACACCTGGTATATAACCGAAGCCCCATCCAGCCCTGTGCCACCCGGGGGGTTCAAAGGGGCTAAGATGGCTGATGTTTTAGTGAGCGGAGGCAGTTCTCCGCAACCCTCCCGCGGCACGCGAAAACGGAGCTGTTTTGGGCTGTTTTGGGGTTGTTTTGCTCGGTTCGGTGAGCAGTCGCTTTGTAACGCTGCAGCTTGTTCGAACTTACATATTTACAAGCAAAATGACCCAAAACCAAGAGAAAACATGCTGTCAAGCAATTGTACATGTAGGTGTGAGCGACGAACGGTTCGTTTAACGGAGTTGTTGCGGGTGCGCGACGACCGTTCGTGACATTCTCCCCCACTTAAACTGTCGACACCCTCGTCGACGCTTGTTGGTAGTTGTTGATGACTTCTTCTTCATGTCGCAGGGCGTCATCAGGCTCCCAACTGGCTTCAGTTCGGGGAAGCTTTCACCACTTCACCAAGTACTCTGTCTGCTCAGCTCCGTTGGGTAGCTTTATCTTGCAGTCCGCTAGAATGGTTTCCACTCGCTTCTCGTAGGAGGCAGTGATGGGAGGTAGCCGAGTTGGAATACTTCGGGAAGCATCTTGCGGATCCGAGTGGTAGGCTTTTAGGTTGCTGTCGTGAAGAACGTCGTGAATTTGAACCACGCCGACAACTGCAACTTGTAAGAGACATTGCCTACCCTGCTAATAATTGGGAAGGGCCCTTCATACTTGCGCACCAATCCTTTGTGGACTCTGTTCCTAAAGAATTGGAGTGATGCTGGTTGGAGCTTTACCAACACCAAATCGCGAACTTTGAACTCTTGCGGTCGCCTTCCCAAGTCGGCCCACTTCTTCATCCTTTTTGCCACCTTCTCCAAGTAAGCCCGCGCAATATCTGCATTTCGATGCCACTCCTTTGCGAAATGATAGGCTGATGGACTACTCCCAGTATACCCAATTGCCATGGTGTGCGGAGTCGACGGTTGTTGTCCTGTGATAATTTCGAAGGGGCTTTTGTTGGATGCAGAGCTCCGCTGCAAGTTATAGGAGAATTGGGCAATGTCCAATAGCTTCCCCAATCTCGTTGATTGGCACTCACGTAGTGTCGGAGATATTGCTCCAAGAGCGAGTTTATTCTTTCAGTCTGGCCATCCGTCTAGGGGTGGAGGCTTGTAGAAAAGTATAACTTTGACCCCAACAATTTGAATAGCTCGGTCCAGAATCGTCCTAGGAACCGAGCGTCTCGATCACTAATGATATTGTGCGGGACTCCCTAATACTTCACTACATCCTTCATCATCAGCCTGGCCGCCTCTTCTGCTGAACAGTGTAGGGGAGCAGCGATGAAAGTTACATACTTTGAAAACCGATCGACCACCACGAGTATCGATCCGAGTCCCCCTATAGGTGGCAAGCTTGATATGAATTCCAAGGAAATGCTCTCCCACGGCCTTTCTGGTACAGGCAACGGCTCCAAAAGTCCCACCGGCTTCCACTGCTCCACCTTGTCTTGTTGGCAAGTAAGGCATGTTCGAACATATTCCTTCACATCAATCCCCATCTTCGGCCAATAGAAGGCCCTTTCCACGAGAGCCAACGTTCTGTGAATGCCTGGGTGTCCAGCCCAAAGGGAATCGTGACACTCTTTTAAGAGCTCACGCCTTAAATTGTCCACTCGGGGAATATAAACTCTATTCCCTTTTGTGTAAACAAGTCCCTCCTGGACCTAAAATCACCGTGCCTTGCCTTCTTTGATGAGCTGCATTAGGATAACTGCCTGGGGATCACTATAAAGTCCATCCCTGATTCGGGAAAGGAAGTTGGAGTGCAACTGACTTGCTTGGCCTCTGCTCTCTAGTTGTACAGCATTCACGCATTCCACTTTCCGACTCAGCGCATCGGCCACGACATTTGCCTTCCCGGGCTTGTACTCCATTGCCATATCAAATTCAGCCAGGAAGTCCTGCCATCGCGTTTGCTTTGGGGAGAGCTTATTCTAAGTTTGGAAATAGCTCAGGGCGATGTTGTCCGTCCTCAGCACAAATCGTGACCCGAGGAGGTAGTGTCGCCAAACTCGTAGACAGTGGATCACTGTTGTCATCTCCTTCTCATGCACTGGATACCGTCGCTCGGTCTCGTTGAGTTTGCGGCTCTCGTAGGGCACCGGATGACCCTCCTGCATGAGTACCCCCCAATAGCAAAGTCCGAAGCATCTGTATGGACTTCAAAGGGCTCTTCATAGTTCGGCAATTTGAGCACCGGTTCTTCCAGAACAGCAGCCTTCAGGTCTTGGAATGCTATCTCACATTTGTCCGACCACTTCCAAGGCTGCTCCTTCTTCAACAACTCCGTCAGTGGGGTTGCCCGCTTCGAATATCCTGCTATGAAGCGTTGATAGTAATTGACGAAACCAAGGAAGGATCTTAACTCTGGCACCTTCTTTGGAGTTCGCCATTCCGCAACTGCTTGCACCTTCGACTTATCCATCCGAATGGAGCCATCATCGATTCGATGCCCCAAGAATAAGATCTCAGTTTGAGCAAAGTAGCATTTCTCCCTTTTCACGAACAAAGTTTTCTCCCTGAGAACCTTGAAAATCGTTCGAAGGTGCTTGACGTGCTCCTCGAGCGTTTGACTGTAGATGACGATATCGTCCAGGTAGACGACCACGAACTTATCCAAATACTCCTTGAATAGCTGGTTCATGAGAGTACAGAATGTGGCCGGAGCATTGGTTAAGCCGAAAGTCATCACCAAGAACTCAAACGCTCCATACCTGGTCACACAGGTAGTCTTCGCTTCATCGCCTTCAGCAATGCGCACCTGCCAATACCCCGACCGAAGGTCGAGTTTTGAGAAATACTTGGCCTTGCCCAATTGGTCAAACAAGTCCGCGATGAGTGGGATGGGATACTTGTTCTTCACTATTACTTTGTTGAGGGCTCGGTAGTCGACGCATAATCGGAGGCTCCCATCTTGTTTCTTCTGGAAGAGAACTGGAGCTCCGAAAGATGCTTTAGAGCTGCGGATGAGACCACCGCTTAGCAGTTCACCTAACTGCTTCCTAAGTTCTACCAACTCTGGCGGGGGCATGCAGTAGGGTGGTCTCGCTGGAGGCTTCACTCCTGGCTCCAGCTCGATGCTGTGATCCGCGCCTCTGCGTGGTGGAAGAGTCTTCGGCAACTCGGGTGGCATAACGTCTTTGAACTCTTTTAGGACGTTCACCACCATAGCAAGTTCTTGAATGGCCTCCTCGTTGAGTGGCTCTAGCTTCATAGCAGCCACGAATGTCAATTCGTCTTTTTGCACCCCTTTCTTCAGTTGTAATGCCGAAATGTGTTAGGGCTCCTTAGTTCCTCTCCGTGAGACGGGAACCACGCAGGGGTTATCGCCTCCCATCATATATATGGAGTTCAAGAACGGCATCGGCACCAACTTCGCCGCGTGCATAAACTCCATTCCAAGAATCACTTGTAAGTCGTCCAGTGGCACAGCCATCATGTTGGTGTTTCCGCTCCATGTCCCAATTTTGATGGGAACTCCCTTCGCCAATCCGGAGATTCGCCTGGCCTCCGAGTTCACCGCCTTCATTCGGCTTGGGCTCTTCTCCAAGGTCAACCCAAGTTGCTGTGCTTCACGATCGGCTATGAAGTTGTGGGTAGCGCCCATGTCCACCATCGCACAGGTCGTTTGGCCATTTAGCTTGATGTCCACATACATCAGCTCACTACTTCCTGCTTTTTGTACCTTTGTCTTCATGTTCTCCCCCACTTGACCCCGCATAGCGTTCAACAAATGCATTGCTCCCATTCGGGGTCCTTGCGACTCTTCGTCGTCGCTGCTGGATTCAGAACTGCTCGAACTAAGAGCAACAGCTTTGCCCTTGTCCGATCGGGGGGGTGGATGGAAGCCGTCAAAGCATTGAGTGCTTGTTTTTGTGGGCACTCCCTTACCATGTGCGACCCTCCGCATAAGAAGTATCATCCAGGTTTTGAGGCCTTGCCTTTCGGGTTCGGCCCTTTGTGGGAGCTCTTCTTCTTTTGTTCGCCCCCGAGCTCCTTCCCTCAAGAATGTTTTGGAGGGCGATTGCCTGAAGATTGTTTCCTTCTTGCTGGGTCTTCAGAGGAAACAAAGTCGGTGAGCCTTTCTGCAGCAGCAATTGCCCCGACCACATCGGTAACATTCCTTCGATTTAGCTCCTGTTGAGCCCATGGTTTCAAACCATCGAGGAAGCTGAACAACTTGTCCTTCTCGGACATGTCCTGTATGTCCAGCATTAGTGCAGAAAATTGTTTCACATAGTCTCGGATGGTGGTACTTTGACGGAATTGTCTCAACTTCCTTCTTGCGACGAACTCTGTGTTCTCCAGTAGGAACTGAGTTCTCAACTCCCGCTTCAAGTCCTCCCATGTGTCGACTCGACACCGACCTTGTTGGATCTCCTCCCAACGAGTTCGCCACCAAAGTTTCGCATCTCCGTTCAGATACATTGTTGTTATAGAAACTTTGGTATCTTCAGAACCGGGCCTCGTAGCTCGGAAATATTGCTCCATGTCGAACAGAAAGTTCTCAAGTTCTTTGGCATCTCTGGCCCCTTCATATCCATGAGGCTCAGGTGCCCTCAAGTTTTGTGGCGGTGCAACGCAGGTGTTGCTTCCTCCCGCATTTAATGTTCTTGTGAGCATGGCCACCTTTGTAGTGAGTTCCGCCACAACATCCTGTAAGTGTTGCACGGAGTCTTTGGTGTCATCAGACAGTCGATCGACTAGGGCCTCGACCTTGTCGATCCTGGACTCTGCTTCCTCTTGCGAGCTCTCTACCCCAACAAGCCTTTGTTGGCCATGGTAGAGTTCCTCCATGCTCGCTTCAAGAACATCCAGGCGGGTTTCCGCCATTGTGAGTCACTCCTTGTGACTCTTTTTCCCAGTTAGCGCACCAGATTGCGCTTCCTCCGCTCGCGGAGAGTAGCCAACTTCTCGCTCATCCTGTTCGCTACCGCGCTCCTCTTGAGCGGCTCCAACAGCATGAGAGCGAGTGTGCACATGCAGCCCACCTGCGGCTGCTTGGGGCAAGGGTCCGGCTTGCCCCGTCTTGCTTGATTCGCCACGATGCTTTGCCATGGTGAAGTTGCGAAGTTAGTTCGATGTTCGCTCGAAGTGCTTGCCCGCTCTGATACCATAATGTCACGACCTTAGCTGGAATTGCCTAAGGCGTGAGGCACCCTTGCAGCCAAAGACGCGAACTTAGCTTGCGTTGCCTAAGTCGCGAGTTACCCTTGTGGCAAAGACGCGAACTTAGCTTGCGTTGCCTAAGTCGCGCTTCACCCTTGCGATATTGCTCTGCAATGATCAGCCCACTTTGTAACCTCTCGCATGTCCCGAAGGACCTGTAAAAGAGAAAGTTAGTTAGTTCAAAAGAACGAGCAACGGACAAGTCCCGAAGTCTCGCAAAAAGGGGAAGCTTTACAAGCAATTCGACGAACACTTTGTGTACATAAGAGAAAAGAGCGAGAGGGAGAAAACAAGGCTTTAGAAGGATGAACGAACAGCTGCAAACCTACAAACAGCCGCTCACCTGGTCCCGGGCGCGAAGACAAGTTCCCGTAAAGGTCACGTGCGAACTTGCGAAAGAGAGTTCAACGCCCGGTATATAACCAAAGCCCCATCCAGCCCTGTGCCACCAGGGGGGTTCAAAGGGGCTGAGATGGCTGACGTTTTGGTGAGCGGAGGCAGTTCTCCACAACCCTCCCGCGGCACGCGAAAGCGGAGATATTTTGGGCTGTTTTGGGGCTGTTTTGCTCGGTTCGGTGAGCGATCGCTTTGTAACGCTGCAGCTTGTTCGAACTTACATATTTACAAGCAAAATGACCCAAAACCAAGAGAAAACATGTTGTCAAGCAGTTATACATGCAGGTGTGAGCGACGAACAGTTCGTTAAACGGAGTTGTTACGGGTGCACGACGACCGTTGGTGACAATACGGCACAGACCAGAAAGTCCAATACATATAATCACCCATATAAGAAAGTCAAATACATACAAGAAAGTCAACCATACAGCCCTACACAATTACATGATCCATTAATAGTCAAATACATATAATTATTCCTAGTATTTACCACGATCTCAAATCAGTAATCACCTATCACATATAATTATTCTTAGTATATGAGAGGTCTTGTCAAATATACCTAATATAACTTTTTGTAGGATTCAATTGATTCGAAAGTGATTTTTTGTTTTATATATACAAAAAAGGGTAAGCGATAAAGACATGATTCACATGTGCGATGAAGGACCGAAGATCCTTTATCAGCTAAGTTGACACCTTCGACAATCAAAATTTAACTTAACATCTAATAAAAACGTTAATAATTAACAACAAAATCTTGAGATGGAATCGGTATTAATAAATTACCGGAACCTGTATTAAATTAAATTAAATTAAAATAGTACTAGTTTAGTTGGATATATATATCCTCCAAAAACATTGATAATGTCGTTATTATCATTTTACCAACAGGTAGAACATTTACAAATTCAAACACTTGCTAATCACTAACACGAAAGCGACTCTTTAAGTTTAGATTCGCTGTCGTGCTAGAGATTTATATATTTGCACCCTTTAAATTTAAGTTTAGCTTCGTCCATGTATTTTTCTTTAACCATTAAAAGAACACCATATGTTCACTACTAGCATCATTTAAAGAGCATGAAGAGAAATTATCATTTACTATATTAAGAATATTAAAGATAAATATATATATATATATATATATATATATATATTATCTTGAATTACTAAAATCACCAACCTAATCACGATTCCCAATCTTGATGCGCACCGAGAATCATCCTCCAACACCAATCTTAAGGAGATTGCAGATGACAAAAGCCAAGCCACCTCTTGTAGGAGCAGACACACCCACCGCCGGAGAGAAGAACCACGCCGAGGTCGCTGCAAGACGACCCTAACCGCTTGCGATTAAAAGAATATTATTTAAAATCAATATTATGCTATTATTCCATCAACATATTTTGTCATTTTTTTGACAGCTAACAGCCAAGTTTCAAGTCTTTACAAGAAGATCCAAGTGCAACATCAGATGCTATATCAATACTTGATTGCCTTGCCAACTCAGATACGTATATATACAGAAACTAAATATAACAGATCAAAATTTGGCTATTAGAAAGAGTGATGTGAATCAATGATAGATAATAACCATGCTACTTTACTAATGATTGCATCGCCTTAAACCCTGTGGCCAAGTTGGAAAGGAGAGAAGCCAGCATACGGTGGTAGAGTTGGGGGGGTGATGCCAAACTGCAGGGTTTTCTAAAATCGAAGGACAGTTTTTTTTTTTGTAATAACAAGTGAGTGGAAATTTCAAGTGTCATTAGCTTCAACTCCGATGCTAGTGATGTACCGTACCAAACAGCATCCAAGAAAAAGGAGATACAGGTTCCAGAAAGCTTAGAACATTCTTCCCCAAACCTGCTCTTGGAAAATAGAAATCACTCGATGCAGAAGGCTTTTCCAAACTGTATACAGTCCCCCCAGCAGCATGAGTTAGCAAAGATGGTGTCAGAAAAGAGTAGTTAGGATCAGGAGTTTCTTGGATTAGGTCGCAATGCTTTTGCGAAGTAGTTGCGGATCTCCGGGATGATCCGTTGAATCAGATGGGAATGCCTACAGAAATCCATCAGGGACATGGCTTGAGTTCGTGCAGACCAAGTTAAGAAATTTTGAAGAAACAGCTGAGTAGAAAGTACCCTGGCTGAATGCTTATTTTGTCGAATTGCTCCAAAATAAACAACACACAAGTGTGCCTCAGGGACATGGCATGGAATGCCTCTGACAATTCATACATGCTAGAGATGTTGTCTATGTTGACATCCTGCATAAGCAAAGAATATTTCAGCTTTAATACATAACTACTATTACTAGCCGAACAAAATTTCCGAAAAGAAGGAAAAATATATCATCTATTCACCTGAGCGATAGCATATTCACATAAGCGTTTAAGACCCTCCAGAAGATACTGATCTGCAGCTCTTAGTAGGTCTTGTGCGATATTAGTAGTAACCTCGACTGATCCTGTGTATATAAATCTGCAAACGAACACCCAAATGTCAAACCCCATAACACAAAGCATCATTAGTATGAAGAGTAACTGCACTTGCCTCATCATCAATTCAAAAACCTCCCATCTTATATTAGGTATCTCAATGTCTCTAGCATCCTTCTCCTGAAACAAATCAGTAAAAGTAAGACATTTTTAATCAGATCTTACTAGGCCAGAACAGGTACTACGATATCTTGCTCTTTCCAGAAGCGACTTGTTAAAAATAATATAACTTTCGTCATTCATACTCTGACATTGTTTAGTAGAAAAAGTTTCCGAACATATCATACGCTGACATTCTTAGGGCTTGTAAATACCCTAACTTTGCAAGAACACTTATTTATCCACCTGAATGTGAGTAAAGCCTAATTATAGAGGAAAAACAAACAGGGTAAGAATTAAGAGTTTCCTTACCCTGTATCCACCATCAAACATTGCACGAAATGCATCTGAAGAAGCAAGCAAAGCAATTCTGTGTGCATAGAAGCGCTTGCCTGGAAGAGAACAGGAAAATAAAACATTTTAATATGTAGCAAATAACTGATAGCATCCTCATGAATGGGAAATGAAATGTGAAAAACTTCATGAAAATTTTAAAGGTTATCCACATTTTTTGATGGAAAATAACAGCATAGTAAGAATATTCTACAACCTTCAACCAGAAAGGTAACATCTGATAGCGTGGAGCTATTCACATACTGCTCACCCAGATAAACCTGCAGGAAACAAATGACTAGTAACACATACAATGCATTGATTGGAAACAATAACAAACGTTACTATTCTGTTCTCACAAAAGCAAATCCAAACAACATAATTGAAGTTTTTCTACCAGGCACTTTAGAAGGAGGATGTCACCAAGATAAGATATAGTTGCTTCTATATTCATAGATATATACAGCTGTCTGTTCTGAGTCTTCTGACAAACTGGTAATTAGCTTTTAGGACCTTTGCATAATTCATGCATTTCTCAATATCGTAGCATGAACAAGTTCCAATATGAAGTTAATCCTTGTACACTGGGATGTCCAGTGTAAGAACGCCAATACTGAGAATCCAGGATCTTTAAATTATTAAAATAATAATCATGACATTCGATGTGAATAATTTTCTTTCCTTCCTCAATGTGATCAGGAAAATAAAAAGATAAAGGCACCCACATTAATTTCAACAACCATCTCAGTGTGAAAACTCAAACACACATGATGGCACTTATATAAGAACAATAATGCTGCATTAGTAACTCCTTTTTAGCTATGAAAATGCCAGTTGTCTATCCCTTACCTGAAGGAATATATTTATCACCTAGTTTTCTTATGATTCCAATTATACTCCAAAATCATATTTTACATTTGTAGCACAGATTTCTTGTAGAAGAAATGATATTTTAGATAAAAATAACCATTTTCCCATTAGAATAAAGGCTATACTTGTGAAGTAATAGTTCTTTGCTTAATAATACCTTGATAGTGACAACTGTGAAATTCGACAAATATAGAAGATAATTCCATCAATTTAAATAAAAGATTATTTTTTAAGTATACAAGTTTTAAGCATTGAAATCCCGACCCTTTTTATTTGTATCTCCATGATTATGGAACAAATTTTAATCATTAAAACTCGTAGCAAAGCTAACTAATGCCTGTTTTAACAAACCTGAGGTGTGGGGGATGGAGGAGCTGCATCCATAGAAGAGAGTGTCATGGCTTTGTTAGCCAACTTGTAAAGAGCAACTGAACCATCTTGTTGCTGTTTTAGATTAGTAGACCCCAGTAGATCTAGAAGTAAATCAAGCCCTACATTGAGAAATTGTTAATTAACAAACAAAGATATTTTCTTAAAGTACAAAAGAGAAATGAAAAGGATATCGGTGGTGAAAGGACGATATGGATAACTGGACATGTAACAGTTACCATTGTTATCAACGAAAATTGTTCTTTGATCCCCAGGTAAGCATAGATGAGCAAGAGCCAGTGCTACACGCCTTTGAACAACCTTCTCTCCAATTCGCATCAGATATAGCAAATGCATTAATACCTGAAAGAGCAAAAAAGGAAGGTACAGGATGTTACTATCAGAAGTAAACATGATTTAAAACTTGGAAAGTCAATGTTTGTCAATCAATTTACAATGCAAAGGACCTAAGAAACAAAACCCACTCGTCCAATGATCTTCTCTTCTAATCTTTTCAATGTCTTTGCTACACAATCCTTTGTTGCCTGCAATTGAACTTATATATCTTGTTAATGCACGATTTAAAACAAAACAAGATTGACACTCACAACCGAAAGCATTGATCTGAAGCATCACATCAACATACCTGGACAATGAACTCACCATCTTGGAGCTTTTGAACACCTCCTACCTTGATAAAATCAGAAACATTATCCTGAAAAAAAGACGAGTAAGCCTATCTGAACTTCTAGCATTATAAAAAATAACAGAGAATCAAGTCAGAACAAAGGAACATTTGATGTAGATTCACCTCATTGTCTGCAATTCCATAAAGAGCAAATGCAGCATTGTGCTGCAGAGATCCATTTTTTGAGTCAAGAAGTTTCAGCAGAGGAACCAAACCACCATTGTAGACAATACCAGCTTGGTTGTGTGAGTCCTATAAAGAAAAAGGGTCTTTGAGACACGCCAGAAATTAGGTACTATTGACCACATGGAAGCTTAAGAAACAAATCCAACCAGAACAAATTCAAGAGAAATTATTAAACAGGAAAAAGAGAAGTTTTTTATGACCAAAGGATATTATCTTAACTACAAGCACAAAAGATCATAGAAAGCATTTAAAAGGAGCATGTCGAATAATTTCAAAATGTGGCAAATATCTGTTATAGAAAGATTAAACTTAATCCTCCTTTTTTTCTAAGAATTTAATGAAGAATTATTCAAAGTATAAATGAAAAATCAATCTAAGCAGAGAATCAGAGGAAAAAACTTAAATTTGTTGTCAACTCATTTGACACCAAACTAGACTTGTGAAACAGTGAGAGTAAGGGTACAAATATTCTACAATTCGGTATATCCAATGCTAGAAAGTGCACAATGGAGGCACAGCCCAAACAAAAATAAGCCATGGCCCAATGAACCACATTGCTAAATAGCAATAGTGTTCTTGAAACTTCAAATTGGTAAGCAGTGCTATGACCCAATATATTACAAGTCTTATGTCCGGAAGCTCTATCTGAAGTAGGAAGCTTTCTTTTCCCCTGAACATTCCTTCTCATGGATTTCAAATTTTCAAATTAATGCTTTAACCTAGAACTATAAGTGTGCTAAAGAAAGCACATAAAGCTGCAAAAGCATGAACATACATGAAAAGAGAAATGAAATAACTGAATGAGTTATTCTTGATAATAGCCTATCCTAATCTTCCATATACAAAGAAATAGTAACAAAAAATGGCAAGAATAGCAATGATGAACAGAGCTAGCTTTAAAATAAACACTAGTAAAATAGAAAAATTAAGATATGATAGGTATCAGATTGAACGGTAACATATATCAATAACCTGGGCCAGCCTGCCAAGAGCAAAGGCAGACATCTCTTTAAGTTGAATATCTGGGGACTGAAGCATCTCAATCAGTGGCCGTACAGCACCCCTCTGTACAATGTGCACCTGCAAGAAAGTCAAGGTAGCAGAACCGGTACATGGATAAGATTATAACTTAACCTATATCAATATTATCCTTCAGATAGAACAAAGAAGAAAAGCGTTCAATGAAGTACTTTGCAATCTGAATCAGCTGAAGCAAATTGCCCTAGTAATAAAGCTGCTTCCCTTTGGCTCTCCGTGCAGCATGAACTGTAATTAATTACTTGCTCAGTTTAAAGGAATGCAGAAAGAAGTATTTAACCAACCCAAACATTCTATGATGAATCTAATTTGAAATTACAACACGATGTACGTACTTATCAAGCACATAAGTGCACATTTTGCCATCATTATCACACAATTATATCTTCCCACTTGCAAACTAAAGTCAAAGATCTGTAGCAATAGTGTCAAAGGCAGTGTGTCACTGGCATCTGCTTCTGTTGAGTACTTGGGAAAGTTAAATCCCAAATGATATGAATGATGACACCTCAGGTCATTTTGCTTGTTCAGAAATAGCATAGCAGTTAAACATATGATAACTATTCGCCCACAGGTGTCAATTAAAGAACTTGGCATCATATACATCATAGCATGCTGAACACCATCGAACTAGCTATGCCAATCACCCAGGCCAAACTGAGCGGGTAGCTTTGAACTGGCCTAATCCAGTTGGAGTTGATTATGTCCAATTTGAGATGAATTGGGGTCATATACATCATGGCACTTACCTATCAAGACTACAATTGCACTTCAAGAAGACACACAACTCACACAATCAATCTTCACATAATTCACATGATCATTCTTCAAATTTCTCTAATTGAAATGAGAAATCAAATAACTTGGCTGATCAGTTATGGGTAAATGACATTGCTAAAATTTATCAAAATTTACACCCATGCATCTGTTTAATGCAGTATGGTTTTCTATTCCATATTCATCAGGAGAAGCAGGAGGGAAAAGTTAAACAACCGAAAGATCCTTTTATTCTAAAGGAATCAGTATTGGGAAGTCAGACAGCTAGAGTCTAATCTGTTGAAGTAAAAGCAGAAAAGCTGATTGTTAAAGAAACAGAACACTAGGTTGTTCATTCCAATGTTAACCATAGCAAATTCAGGAGGCCAACTTGAAGTGGGCAACACTTCTTCCTCCATTTCCTACTAGTGGTACCATAACCTACATTAGTTTTTAACTCTATTTCTGCAATCACATTGCCAGCCATACCAATGATCAAAATACAAGCTAATCTTTAGATCTTTGTTGACCCTCATCAGCTCAGAACACTGCTTAAATTAATTGAAAATTCACACCGAAAGAGAATTATAAGCTTGATTTTTCAGAAGGAAAAGAAACCCTTTAGTTTTCTTTCAAAAAATATCATAATATGAAGAGCACAATGTCCTTCCTTTATGACCAGGAGCCAACTCTAACCTTTTATTTTCAATCAGATATAAAGTTCAGATTTCCTGATCTCGTTCTAGAATTAAGTTTAATCCTACCAGCATAACAGCTTTTATTGAAAGTCAAATCACCAACTTATAAATGAATAAGTTAAGATGCAGTTCAGGATTGTTCACCACTTTCTTACAACAACTAAGGAAGCACAAATTGAAAATAATAAATGATAAAATAACAAAATAGGTTTCACAATCACCTATTGACAAATGAGTCATGCTACCTTAATCAGGGCAATGAAGTCCAAAGATATACCTTAATAAGCCAATTACAGGTTGTAAAGCTCCTGCAAGAAGAACTTCTTTCTTTATGTTAGGTGATGAATGAACCAGATTCCCAATTACACCTACCTGAATATCAAGAGAAAATCAACTGGTTAGCTGGACATTGAAAAAGAATAAATCTCAAAAAATTAAGAAACATGAGTACCTTTAAAATATAGATAACATGTGTTTGTCATGACATCCAAGGAATAGATAATAATAATTCAATGTATTTTTTTATTCAAAGCTGGATGAATCATCCACCGTAAGTCTGTAAAGCTGCATGAGCATTATTGCAGTGAACAACAGTTCCATTATGTACTGCATCCCCAGAAGATTGTCACATTGCATGAGCTAATTCATAGCTTTGTCATCAGCTTGTCTCCAGTAAGTGATGCATCTCTAAATCATGATTTCAGGAAGATTATTCAGCAAAATGTTCCTTCCCAGAGACACCAATATGACAATTTGTTAATCAATTTGAACTTCCATCATAATTTAAGGGAGTGTCACTTGTTGAGTCTATTAAATCATTCACCTCTATATGTTACAATGTAACAATGTTTTAGACTACAAGTATGCCACTTTCCACAGTAATTATGTAAACAATCATGATTCTGAAAAATGTTGTACTTCTCCAAAACTTATTATAATGGAGGCTATTACATAAACCTCAAATACCTACATGACTTCCCTCTACCTACTTTAAAGATTAGGCATTGCTTGATGACTCATGGAATCATGAAGGTTATCTAGATGTGTGATATTCTCTTGTAGATATTGTTGACCTCCATTACTTTGTCACTGTTTCGAATTCCAACTACTGTTTGATCACTGATTAGGAAATTTACTATATTGCAAGTTATAAGATTCTACCTAACAAACTTTGCTACACACTGTTATCAACATGTCAAGTTACAATACACTTATGAATTAAGAAAGTTCAGGATGTGAAAAGTTTATACGTATATTAAAAATAGTTGCACATCTATGACATGGACCAGTCAGCTCAGATGTACTGAACTGAAAAAACATGATTGACACTAATCACTATTTTTCTAACCTAAGCATTACCGGTGCAGCTCTGAAATACCCAATTTAATAAATTGATTGTACTCATATTGGAAGCTGGAACCAACTGGTTCTAGAAAAGCAATGGGAGAATAGGGAGGTACAAGAGAGACATGGATCAACATGAATCCATCTCTCATTAGAAGAGAAAGTAATATCATCTGAAAGGTACTGCAAGCCTAATGTCACCCTCCACAATATAAGCTAAGTGCTCTTCCTTCTCAGAAACTGATATGTAGCACTATCATTGACAGAGTCATCAAGAGTAGGAAGTGTGAAGCGGGGAAGGAAATTGTAAATTAGTTGATAGATACTTGGTGGCAAAGGAGGGAATAAAAGTCCAAAACTAGAAAGGAAAAAGGGACAAAATTATCAAGATCATAGAACAACAAATGGAGAAGAGAGTGAAGCAGATGGCACTAAAGAGTATGCAACTAGATTACATTGTTGTTGAGTATAGGTATACTTTTCTTCAATACTCTAATGGTGTCCAAACTATAACATAGTAATAAATAACGTGGATGGATCTCCTTTTCAATTTACTTGATTGCTTGTACAACAGGATGGGGTTAAGCACATTCAAGATCATCTGAATATTAACAGGGCTCAACCCAACAAACATACTTGAGTTGCCAACCCTGGTAGGATAATGCACTAAACATTTATATCCTCCAAAAGCACTAGGATTCACCTTACATGCATCCAATTCATCATAACTAATCCAGGTGCAGATCGAGCACTTCATAAATCAAATGCATTCTATTCAAATAAATTAAAATATTTGTCTAAATGTGCAAGATATCAGGCCATGTGTTTCATCTGCATTATCTCACCGCCTCATAATGGATGGCAGCATCCTCTGATCGAAGCATGAGAATCAGCGTGGGAAGAGCATTACATTCCACAATCTGCAAATTTAATTTGAAATGAAATAGCAGCAAAAATATTTCCATATTAAAAGTATAAATTTTAAATCAGTTAGCAGAATGACCTGGTTCTTGTTACCATCATTTTTGAATGCCAAAGTCCGCAGGGCACCAGCAGCTGCTCTCTGTACCTTCAGGTCTGTAGACTCCAGCAATTCAACAAGCGGTGGAATTCCACCTTCAATTCTAGAAACCATTAAAGACAACAATCAGAAAAAGATGATATGCTAAATATTCAAAAGCAAAACTAAGTTTTGTGAGAAAGAACCTGACATAAGTTTTGATATTGCTATTTTCATGAGCAAGATTAGTTATTGCATCAGCTGCTCTCCTAATAACACTATTAACGGCTCGGCAATTGGAACCTTTTTTGTGCCTTCTTAACAGATTAACAAGCAGACGCAAGGCACCCGCATCAACTATAAGTTGCTGGTGTTCAGGCTGTTAAAATCATTAAAAAGCACTTAGAGCAATATCAAGAAAAGAGTGGAACAACCCCAACAAGAGGAAAATAATATTCATATACTATGAAGTAATCTATCAAAGAAGCAGTAGAAGTTATACATTAGTTGACACAAAATATTGGTGAATTATTTGAAAGCATGAATAACTATTAAATTGTGCAAATACATTATGATTCTGCTAAAAACAAATGCATACAGCAAAATCTTCATAACAGGATGACAAAATAAAGCAACCACTAAACTTCTAAATATCTTCAAATTACAACCTATGCGACTTGTAATGTGCATCTTGGAATGGAAGAGAAGTTTGAACTTAACAACAAATAGTGTTAAGAATGTTTAGTCTATGTAAGAGAGTAGAAGTTGATACAAAGACCAGCATCAGAAGACAATCTAAGGATTATAAACTGATACCGGATGAGTTAAGAAAAGTTCCTACCACAAATACAAAAGGATGTAGGACAAGTTCAAGAACAGAGCGCTAAAAACAAATTGACACAAACAAGATGAAAAATAAATTGTTAACCATGCCAACTTTTAAAGAGAAGGCATGTAAAAAACCACTGAAAACTATTTAATCTCATATTATCTTCCCTCTTAATATGCAAAACGTGTAACTCAGTGAAATTACTAACCACAAGCTTATCAAGCAGCCAATCAACTAACATCGAATACAGAACTATAGCAAGTGAACCGGTGAAAATCTACAAAACCCATGTTCGAACACTGAAAATCTACATATCCCTACCTTGCAAACATCTGAAATTGCATTGCTTACCTAAAACAGGACTTCATTTTTACAAATATTAGATCGCAGTTAAAAAGAGGATCCTTGTCCCATCCTCATAATTTGTCTCAACTAAGATCATAAGAGCTTCCAGGTCTCATGTCCACATGAAAAAGTATAAAAAAGTGCTACCGTGGATACCTTCACTGCAAGAAGTCCGAGAGCAAAAGCGCTCCCTTTTTCGACCTCATGTTCGAAGGGGCGATCTCCTCCGGCGGCACTCCCTTCCCTTACCAGCAGAGGCGGCGGCTCCTCCAGATGCTTTACAAGGGCGGGCACCGCCCCTCCTTCCACAATCACATTCACAACCTCCTCTGCAGAAAGGATCGGCAAACAGATCTATCAACATCAAGCATCAATAAGAAATAAAAACCCTAAAACAGACAGCAACCAGAACAACACAACATCAACGGACGAGCAAACTGATTGAAAGGAAGAAAGGGTTCGGCGGACCATTCTTAGCTAGCTCGGCGAGGATGTGGGTGGCGCGCTTCGCGGCGGCGCGATCGATGAGGCGCCAGGAGAAGCTCCGCTCGAGGACCTCGACCTGGGTCCTGACCTCGCGGGCGAGCGTCTTCTGGGACCGATGGCAACAGATCTCGTCCCCGCCCGCCTCCCCTCCATCCTCCGCCTCCCCGTCGTCCCCCTCTTCCGCCGCCGGCACCGAGGCCGCCGACGAAACGGCGGCGGCGACGTCCTCCTCCAGCTTCCGCTTCTGCCCCTTTCTCCGCGGCCGCTGCTGCTCCGCCTCCATCGGTCCCAAGGAAACACAGAACAGAGAGATGAAGGAATTCGACTGTGAAAAGAGAGCCAGAGAGAGAGAGAGAGAGCGAGCGAGAGAGAGAGAGAGATGGTGTATATAATAACATTTATTACAATTTGTTTTAATGAAATATTATTGAATGCATGCACAAGAGAGTGGGTGTGTGCCCGGTATGAATGAGAAGCTCCGATCCGCTTCAAATACTCCATGGATAGAATACCAATCGAACCGCTAATATCCAAAGACGCTTCATATTAAACGGTTGTGATGCTCAAAACGTCAACCGATCTAAAACGTGTTTTGGAAAGGATCTGGTCCATGTGATGTGGCAGACGGTCCAGCGTAAAGAGGGGAAACGCTGATGGCCGCTAGCCGGCTTTTTCTTTCTGAAAATATTATGTTCTACCAGCTCGACTATATACCTTGCATCTACCCTCCTTATGATTTGAGATATGTTCGGGACCTACCGATGATAAAGCAGGTAAGCTTGTTAGGTGAACGCGAAGGTTCCGAGAAGGGCGGACGAAGAGGGTTTTCGAAAATTCGTGTTTCCCGCGCCAGCGAAGCGATCGACGGCCCAGATTGCCTTTCGAAGGGAGAGATGGTCCCGTGCCGTACCCAAGCATTAACATCGCGTGTTCGACATACTCTAAATTACTTTTTCCACTGATGACTCGTCGACCCTCTTTCGTACCCGGCTCATCACTGGAGGAGGCGGTGGCCATCCCCATGAAAAGGTCGGCGTGTGAGGACAAGCGGTGTCCTTTGTGTTTTGCGATATGGGAATGAAATCAAAGAATGCTGCGACATATCTATCTATCCTCACGCATCCAATCAAGGTCTCTAAATAACGCATTTAACTCTTAAATTTAATGTAATACATATATCCATACGAATGCTAAGATTTGTTCCATATCTTATCATATATTAATTTTATTAAGAATATTATAATAAAATTTGTAACATCACAGTAAGGCTTTTTTATTTTTATTTTATAATCTCAAACTTTTATTCCACTATTGCATAATATGTGTACTACATGACTAATACTAGATAACTTTTTAAATATATTAATATCAATCAAAATTTATATTTTATTATACTGTATTTTTTTAATATATTTTATTGAAAATTTATTGGGATTGATAAAGATTTTAAATTTCTTAAAACTAATGTCCTATGATGGCAAAGAATCATAATACTATAAGGAGTTATTGTGGAAAAGGAATAATACTCTATCTGGTTTGATTTTTTTATATATTACATATCTTCTTTAGGGTTTGGTAAAGAAAAAGTAAAATATAAAAAATACTTTAGATGCTTTTCTTGTTTAAGGAGTTTGATAAAAATATTTTTTAATTTTTTTAAAAAAATATAAATTCATCGGAGTTATGTGAGAGGACATACATTCGATAACTTTGATTTAGATATAAACAGAAGTTGCTATGCTTTTTGATATATTTTATATTATTAATTATTAATTATTTTTAATTTTTCTCCTCTTCTCGCAATAAAATTTATAAATAAATATTTTGATTCAACCAATTATATGACTTTTCATAAGCTCAATCTCAAACAGTCGAGAGATTTGATATATATATATATATATATATATATTCAACTTAAAAGAATACATAAAAATATTACAGATAAATATCACATATTTTTGTTGTTGTTTCTGTCACGATATGATTGATGACGAAGGAATTCTAAATGCACGAGCAATATTTACGCACCAATTCGTAATAGGCCACTGGACCAGCCAGGGGGCCACGGAGGCTACCAATCAACCGACAGGTAGATCCGACAACGTCTTGTGGGCAGCCACCACATAATGTAGCAATTGTTCGTACGTACCCACAGAATATTGTCAATGGATGTCGACGAAAGAAAGCATCTGCCTTGGCATAAATAAAAGAGTAACACTTAATGATAGTTTTCATGTTGTAATTTGTGGCACTCACAATTGGAATGCTCGTACCATAGTACGTATCGTTGCCACACATGTCAAAGTCATTACTCAAAATTATAATGAGATATATTATGTGATATCAAAGTTTATAATGAGTAGATATATAAATATATATATATATATTGCTAATTTGGAGTCTTCGTAATACTTGTGGCGTTGGAAGCGGATCGATTCACAGCCAACCAGACTCGCTTCCTCGCTCATGGGAGCCGCAAGGTGTTCGATCTCGGTGAACGGTTCCCCGAGCAACCGCACTGCGGCGAGGAGCAGAACGAGCCGTCTGCCGCCGCCACCATGGCTGCCCTGGCCGAGAAACAGAAGCAATATACCCCATCATCACCGTTCGAGATCGTGGAGATCCAAGTGCCGAGACGGGAAGAGCGACGACGGCGGCGGCCGAGATGAGGATTGGGTGTCGTCGCCATCGGCGTCGCCTTACCAAGTGCTCGGCCTCGATCCCACTTGTTGCTCCCTGGCCCAGCTCAAAGCCGCCTTCCGAGCCCGCGTATGTCATTATCATCTTTCCCTCTTCTTTTCTTCCTGCCAGTTCCCGCTTAGTGTTTTCTTATTTGCTTTCCTTAGGTATAAAAGGAAATATTAATTCTGGTGCTCTGATTTCTGCAACCCTTAAAAAGATTCGACTCATCATGTGTGTATTGTTTTAGCAAAACCAAGCTCAAATTTGGATCTTTAGCCTCGCACAGAACCGTCGTCCTTTTACACTTTTGTAAGGATCATTACTCAAGTTATTTAAGGGTTTACATTCATGGTATGCGATTGTTTAAGTGCATTTTTCGTTTTGGAAAGAGGTGTTGCCTTGTTCATTCATGCGAAAAAAGGTTTGGAGTGTGTTGATATTTTTCAACATTTCCTATGATCTTTTGTCACTATGTTCTAAAGAGTGAAATAGAGAATCTTTATTCCATTTATTACACTTTGGGGCCTCCAGTATCGAGATAAAAGATTAACTAAGATGATTTTGACAATATAAAATGTTCTATTCTCTCTTTATTTTCTTCTTCTCTGTCCTTACTTCTCTCTATCTCTATCAAATGTGCAGTAACATATGTCACTTTGATTACTCAATACTTGAAGTGCACAATCAATGCTCATTTCTTCTTTCAGAAGAAAAAAGAGCTTCGACTTACAGGGAACTATGATCATGCACTTGTTTTCGAGAAGTAGCCATGATCACAAACTAGTTACTCACACGAGTGAATTCATCACAGCATGAAATGAATATGTTAGGTAAATTTTCAATTTTATCTCTTCTCATTGCATCATGGAACAATTATTATGTTAACATATTGAGAGTTGTCCTAGCTTTGGTCATTATATTACAAATTTGTACGGGATTAGATGCTGAGTTGATGATTTATTGTATGCTTAACCTAGTCCCTAAAAATCTATGATCGAATTATTTTTCACTTGTATGGACACTATTTAAATTTATGTTGTAGTTTTTTTATATATTGCTATAAGAAAACATCAAGGTTCTTTCCTGTTACAGGTTAAGGAATTTCATCCAGATGTGTGTAAGGACATGAAAGATGCAGATGCATTGATAAAACGTGTAATATGGGCCTATGAGGTAATTCTCATCATCTGGTGTTCACAGTGGCTCTAGAAATATATAGTTTTCCAATTAATATTCTAGAAAAGAACAAGCTAGAATTTATCAAGCGAAAGAATGCATATGTAATGCCTTTGCAAATTGCCTCAGTATAATTGTGTTGATTGCCTGGTATAATTATATCTATTTAAGACACCTTACTTTATATGGGAGAAATCATGTCTATGTAAACCTTGAAAGTGCAGCCTATGAGCCATTTTTCTACCTATGTTTTGTGGGATGCACTGTCAAAAGCAGTCTGGCTTTGGTAGGTTTTCCAACTATGTGTACTGGATGTCTGATTAGCCAATGTCTTAGTTTTCCTTTTTTTTCTGTGCTATGATTGATCAATCAGTCACTGTTATCAATTGTTCGATCATTTCATTCTAGGCTTATATGGTTCTGATCGGTTGACCAGTTTAGATAAATCAAATATTAGACAACGCTATTTAAAGTCTTATGGTTCTACTTTGATGTCATCTTGATGTTTCAAGAAGTGGAGATCTCTGAGATTGTTAAGCCAAGACATTTTTGTTGGATACCAAAGAAAGATTAACAAAAGCATGTCTGTGGTCTTATCTTAAAATTTCTGCATTTTGATATGGGTTCATTTAGTTACAGAAGTGCATATTATAATTGTAGATAAACAACAAATCATAAGCATTTATCTTTGAGTGACAAAGAGGAAATATTTCAAGAGAAACATGTTGCATGACAATGTATTCTTATACATTGTGTTTATTTAGGTTTCTATGGTATTATCTAGTGTGATACAATATATTTATGACATAATTTTTCATTACGATATATGTTTACAAGTGTAAGATCTATACTAACCATAGCTCATTGCTAAATGCAGATATTATCTAAAGACCAACCAGATGAGCCCTTAAGAAGGTAGACAAGAGTACCTAATGACTAAGAGTATTTGTAGTTCGATCATTCCCAGCTGAGTGCCGCACTGAAATTATGCTTGAATTTTTTGATGGTTGGCTGTTGTTCATCGAAAAAGATTTTCTTCTCGTGTTAGAATGCTATCTGTTGTTGGTTCTGTTTGTTTGACAAGCATACTTGGAAATGTTGGATGAAATCAGAAAAATACTGTGTAAAGTAACATCTAAAATCAATATTAACTAAAATTCATGAAAATGCACCATTAGATGTTTGTACTCTATTAAAGTAACATCTAAAATCAATATTAACTAAAAAGTATTTTAGCACTATATGTTTGTACTCTATTTTCTAACTTAGGGTCCAATTCTGGAAATCATAAACAACAAATATTACTTTTAAGAATTTTCTTTCTTTTTCTTGGAGAAGGTTGATCGCTTTGTAGTGATCTGACAAGGTCTTTACCCATCAAGCTAACCAACAAATATTACTTTTTAGATTTTTTCATACATCAACTTCTAATGGATCAAAAAATACACACCTTCAGTGAGATAAACGAGAATTTGCCATGTTAATTTTGATAAACATTCTTGGTATAGAGAATTGCATAATGCTCCTAGAATGCAAGCTTCAAGAAATTTTTGCTTTTCAGTGTGAACTATGTAACCTGGAAGTACATACAAATTCTAAAGCTTTTCTTAAGAAAATTGGCACTAGTGTTCTTGTTTTGTAAATGCAGGTTTAACAGCATTAATATATTAAATTATTGAAGAAATTAATGTCCAAATTAATATAGATATTCATACACTTTTGTTAGAACTAGAGGGGTGATTTTTGCGTCCAGAAAAATCATTTTACAAACCTGCATATCTTTTGCTGTCAGTTCCTTGATCTAAAATATGTTGTTCTGTAGGCCAGGCGTTGACCCCTTCGATGAGCCAGAATGTGAAGCTTATGATCTCTTCATCAATGAGTTTCAGTGCGTCGGTAAAGGTATTCTGTTTTACAACTGTTGCATCAAGCATATATGATACATCTTTTTGTTTCCTTTCTAGTTTCTCGTCTCTTCCATCCTACATATCGAAATTGTTTCGTGCAGGATGTCCATATTCTTGTGTCAAAAGGGCACCCCATGCCTTTTCTTTTTCTCCTGAGAATGCTACAGCTCGTGTGATCTCTCAAGGTCTGTTAATAGTTTTAGTTTCATTTCTTTAGTTACAAAATTTTTAAGATAGATCCTGTATTTTCTATCTTTGAACATCAAGTTTGTTGAAGTTTAACATCCAACAAGTCATTTCCGTTGGTTTATGCACTTATTCAATTACAAGATCAGTAATACCCAGGTACTTCTAATTTGTTCAAATGTTCTCAAGTTACAAGTTATACTTTGTAATATTTGGCCCAAAAAAAAGAAACTTGTGGCCATTGCATCAGAAGTCATCCCATAACCACCTCAACTTTTGGTTTGAGTTTTTCAGTCTCTTATTTCTTTATGCTGCCTTTGTTGGGGAATGGGGATATCTATATATCTTTTTGTGTTTGGAAAGCCTTTTTGTTGCTCATGAGATTATTGTGCTCTTTAGCTTTTGATTTATAAAGTGTTATTTAAATGACTAATAGATTTTGTAGAACACAACTATTAAAGTGCACTTAGTGATTAAAAGGTTCTGCTAGTTTTTATAAACCATGAACTTGAGGTTTAATTTATTTAGTTTAAGAGAATATTTGCTTGTAAAGAATTCCATGAGGGTCCATGTCTTAACTTTGATCAAAAAGTTTTACGTTGGTCATCATTTCCGCGAAACAAGTATTATATATAACCAATGGAACAGTATACTAATGGTACATAGTTCATAAAGAGAAATCCTATGCACAAAACATGTATGCCTGCAATAACACAAGTCCATCGTATCACATTATTTAGATATTATGAGTCATGTTTTATATGTTATATCATCCATCACCTACACCATGTCACATGTAGCATTTATGTGATACATGCCATCATGCTATGTATTATAAAGTATAAACACATATCCATCATATCTTATTTTTATATCCATTTACATCATATACTCATGTCATAACTGTGGAATTACCACTTATTGTTACCTTGGTGGTATAATTTCATTCAAATATATCTACCTTCCCTCCAAAAATCCTATCAAAACTCACCCAAACACTGCAAATGTGTGATCCATGCATACCGCTCACACCTAGGGTGCATGGCAAACAAAGATTGTGACCATGTACACACATCAGTTCCCAGTGAAAGTTCATGCCTGAGTTCTTGGATTTGTTTCTTAACCAACTACTGAGCTACTTGGTGCCGTAATCTCTTCTGCAGGACATAGCGATGATTACCTCGTCCAACTTGCTGTCGGACAGTGCCCAAGAAACTGCATACATTATGTCACACCTTCTCAGCGAGAAGTATTAGAGGATCTACTCCAGAGGTCAGTGATGTGTATAATAGGCAGATCGTGATTGTATCTTATTTGTCTTAAAAGTCAAATAAAGAAACATAGAATGCAGATTTTATATATACCTCAGCTAATTTCATCAGTTGTAAAAATCTTTTGCAGTGCCTTAGCCGCCCCATATGACATAGCGGAGGCAGCTTTGCTCGATTCTCTAATTGCCAAGGCAAAGTTTGAGAACAACAGATATCAGAAGCCAAAAAGAAAGCCGAAGGTTTCAACTGAATATGTTGATTGGGTCTGAGGAGTGGACTTTGCAGAACACCTTCTCGTAAACTACATGGAATGCAATAACATGATGGTTGTACAATAACATGCAAGGAAAGTAATTTAGGACGTTGGTTGTATAAGATGTGTGTTCTTTTACCTCTGTGGTTTGCTTGCCCTGTCAATGTATATTGATTGAGAATTATGAGACCGTAGCAGCTATACGCAGTCCATGTAGTCTATTTTCACCAGCATAGCACTTGTAGTTGCTGCAAAAATTGACAATATTCTCTAATCACTGTAAAGTATATTTGTTAATATGAACTCTGCTATGCAGTGTTATAATTTTGTTGGTACAAACTGGTGAAATAAATTTGTCCCATATATTGGCATGCAATATATATAACAAAAATGATGACAAGGGGTCTCAAGAGACCTATGTGATTGTCGTATACATTTTTATTTATATGATGCTTGATAAACTAACAATGATTTATAGATTTGAGTGTTCGATTATTAAAAAATAATATATATAAATACTTATGTTCTTGAGATAAAAATACTGAGATGAATACATGAAGTTATTATGAAGATAAAAAAATGAAATATTTTTAATCGTAAATATCACTTTGATAAAAGATAAAATGAGAAATAATCTTCCAAAATGATATGAACAATGTTAAGGAGTGGGATAATTAAAATCAGTGGTATGATAAAAAATATCTTAATATAAATTATTGATAAATATTTAAATACTTTTAATTTAAGTAAAATATATTTCAATGACATGACACATATCAAAGGATTCAATCGGTTCTCAAATATATTTTTCATTTTAATTGTTTTTAACGGTTCAGATCAAATCGATCTTTTGATATCTATTCTTATTCGAATCAAAGCGATGACGACAAGTGATTAGAGGGATTGGTCGTCATTCCGTCCGTCAACCACGTTGACCGTGATGATGCAATAGAGTCAAATGCAGCTCCCCGCGGGTTGTTCATCCACGTCACCGTCAAAACTTACCCAAATTCCGTTTCTTCCTCATAGTGAAGATAGACGTGGACCCACTAGTGGGTCCCACGTTTGTTTTCTTCTGCACCAATCATAGGGAAGTATATGATTGGGTAAGTTGTAGTTGGCATTTGTTTCACATGTGATATAGCATGGATACCTCCATATTTTATCATTTTTGTGCGATAGATTCGATTTAGAAATTATCCATTTTGAATAATCGATATACCTATATAGTTTTATTCTTTCGAAACTCTTGAGCTAAAAAAAAAACATCTTTGAGAGTATGGATAATCCGACGAACTTACGGGTCATTGGTTTCCTAACTTCTCAATTAATTAATGTGAAACTAAAAAATATCTTTATCAATCAATAATTAAGTCATTACAAATTACTTAATGACTTAGATGATGTAATCCTCAAAAGTCTTTTATCAAAGGAATTGGATTAATTACTTAGACGGTAAAATACCTTTGTTGTGGGCATGATATGTCATGTAAAATGTTGTATAGACAAGCGTTACTCTGTCTAAATCTACAAATAGATTAAAATGCCATGAAAATACGCTTCGTCGCCTTCTCTAGATGTCCATTCTACATTCACATCTTCTTTGGTGGTGTTCAAGAGAGTAAATCTATTACTGGACTTGATGGCAAGGAGTTAACCGAGGAAGAAGTCGAGACGTGTTGGTAAACAGATCATGTGATTCGATTCATACCGGCACTCATAAACACAGTTTGAGACAACAAATACTAATCTAAATTAAGAATGAGGCAAGTCTATTATTAGTCGCAGAGTTGCATAATTTCATTGATGAAGGGATTTTGGAATGAGAGAATAGAACACCTGATCTACTTTACATTGGACTCTGTAGAACCTCATAACTTGTCGTTTCTTTTCCATCTGGAATACTAATTTGGAATCATTTCTTATTGTCTTGTTTCCTTCATGTTTGAATCCCTCTCTCTCTCTCTCTCTCTCTCTCTACAACATTCTCTTCATAGAAATATGTAAAAAAAAGATTTGCAGCAGATGTTGTTGTCAAGGCGGATAATCTCATAGATCACATATGATTTTGGTATATCTTGGTTTGATCTCGCACTACCTAACCATGAAAGAAAAATTGAAGTTAATCAGTATCACAAGGCAACTTTAGGATCCCTTGTCAAATTCAGACTTCTTCAGTAAATTTACAGTTTGATGTATGATCATTTTGTTCTTTGCTCTTGAATGCTCTGCTCAGCAATTCAATGAATAGTAAACCAAATAATTTTTGTCTGATGAAACTTCGACTAATGATCCACTAGCGAAAGCAATTTGTACTGCTGTATGGTTCTTGGATTTGGCTACCATTGATTGTTGTTATGCACTTGCATTTTCATAACCATGGATCAAAATGAGATCTAGTAACACCTGTAACTCAGTGAATAGGTAGGTGTAAAGTCATGATGGAATCTACCGATAATGAGATCTAAACCTTTCAAGACGATGGTGGGCGCTTTATCTTCTATACAGCAAAATGAAGGGTTTCTGATTCTTCAAAGGTTTTAAGCTCTCAGCCTTGATTCTCGTGGTAAAGGAGAAGACTTCAAATGCAAATGAACATATACTCCCTTATGGATGATCTTGTTTGAACTGGATAAAGGTAATCACTCTGCTTAAAGAAAAATCAAGAACCGATAAGCATGTAAAACTTTGCAAAGAATTAATTACATTTGCTGAAGAGTAAATATTCATTCAAACACTTCGATCCACGACAGCCTCGACATAACCCCACCCATCTTCAGCATCAGGTCCGACCCAGTAGCCCGATATTGTTGTACGCGTGTGGGGATTTACAGTATCAAAACTCATAACTGAAACAGAAATTTTCCTTTTCGGCAATGATCGATTAGGATGGTTTCCCCAGCTGATGGCCTTCTTCATACCAATCAGATGAATTATATTGAATAGTCTCATTGCTGCAAGTGAAAACAAAGCAGAATCAGCTGAAGCAGAAGCAAAGTTGCACATATTAAAGCAACATAACAACCAGGATTGCCTTAGACCTGTCCTAGAAGCCGTTTTGCCTGATACACTGACTAGATCTGAAGCCCCTACATATAACTCCTGCCATCATATTATGAAAAGCCCACAAATAAACATCTGCATATGAATTTTGCTGCACTTCAAGATTTAAGTTCAGATGGCCACACATGCAAGTATGGAAGATAGTCCAATTGGCTATCACTTAATGCACTAAGACTCACGACTTAATGAAACTTTTTATGACTAACAAGGAGAATAAGTAGATGAATTACAAGCTTAAGGCTTCCACGGTGGAATGGTTAGATTTGATAAATTCCTATGTCCTTTAATCTTTTGTATTAAGCATAAAGTTCCAAAACATAATTGGAATAAACAATTCAGTTTTCATAGAAAGCACAAAAGATGTGAAAAGGCATGCCAATCTTTCACTACCTCAATCTTTCCGTAATTTGACTAATCCACATTTTATTGATCATTGTAAAATGCCAAATATGTAAGTGTGCCAATAATCCCTAATCTGATACAAATTTGGGTGGATATGCATTATTAAGAGCCATCACAACCAGAGAAAAAATTCACCAAGTAAAATAAATTAAAAGACATAGACCAAATGGAAGAAAAAGATAATACATACCGATATGAATACTAAGGAAAATTTGTACGTCTATTTAATGAAAAAAATGCAGCCCAATGCATGAGTCTCCCACCTAGTCACTATCAGTGCAGAAAAGATTACTAAAGACAATCAGGATTCAGGCACAAAGACAACCAATTCGATTATAAAGGAAGAGGATTTTGATGGTTTGAACTTTTAGTTTTGGTTTCAGTTCCATTTTGGCAGTCTCAATGGCTCTCATGGATTGAAGTTAAAGTTCAATGAGGGACTTCTTCAATGCATAACAAGAAAGTAACTTGAAAAGCCCAAAATTAACTGTTAATAACTCCAATGAGAGGGACATTTCTGTTGTATAGGATAGATATATTGGGTTTGATTGATTCTGTGACACAGTTGTACGGGTCCAAGATTTACTGGTTCTAAAGAAGAAACAAAACGAATTGAACTCTTCATTTACATCAATGCATTATAGACAGATACATACCTTTTGTTAATTGGTCTTCAATGGGTCCTCCTATCTCTTTCTTGCCCAAAATCTAACCTCCATTTTGGGCATGTCAAATCATATTTTCTAACGGCCCATGGGAGACTATGAGAAGCTAACATCAGAACACTTGACCTTTGGGTACCTTGTCGATTCCTCCTGTTTCTGAGATGTTTCATATCTAGTAATTCTTCCTTCTTGGTAGCAACATCCAATCTCACAATCCCAAAACATCAAATGCGCAACTAAGGTAGTCACAAGCCATCCTTCCACTACCAAGTGTCTTCAATACACAAATCTTGTTCAAATGTGATCATAGCCACCGACAGCAAAAGCCATCTTAGTCATTTAGTCTCATCAGAACAAGAAATCAGTTCAATTTACCCTAAAAATCATTTGTTGTTTCCCCTTTCATTTTGTTTCTTAGATATGCATAAAACAATGTCCTTCTGAACGGCCTAATGTATCAAGCAACCTTTATCTATTCCATTGTTTTCCTTATCTACAAGAATTCCAACCTCCTTTAACATTGTTATCACTTGGTCTATACCCAATTTATTGAGGGACTAATTCGGTGAAGTCTCATCTACCCACAAATCGTCCCGATTCTCTACTCCTAACTACCGGCATTATCTGCCCACCAGCCGTATGACGTATCGCCTCATACAAAATTATACTGCAAATGAGTTGCCAGCAGGATATACCATAAAAAACAGCTCATACAAATACAAAACTTCCTCAGAAAGAACAAGCATTAGTATATTTGAGGGACGCCGGGAATTAAGAGAAAGTTTCCAGTTTTAGGTTCGAGAAACGAATGGCTTGTCACCTTCTTTGCTAGTGCCTGGCGATAAGGGAGGATCGGAGGTCTTAGCAACATACAGCACACTTCGCAGGCCATCGTTGCTGTCTTGGAAGCTGCTTGAGAGAGAGAGACAGAGAGAGAGTTGGGAGGGATATAAAGCATTCGGTCGATAAGGGTTGGGTCTTGTACACCCAGGAACGATCCAACTCGGCCGCTTCGACTCGCGACACACCGATCCACGGGTTCACCGTAACAAAATAAATGTCATAATTATTATATTCCATATTAAGTTAATATCTCACTATTTTTATAATACTAGTTATAATATAATATAAAAAATAAAGTGTCATAATTATTCATATTAAATCAACATCTAATAATTGTTATATAAAAATTAAAATTAAAATTAGACTACTACTATTTTTATTATATATATATATATATATATATATATTTCTCTCTCTCTTTTGCTCCCCCTCCCAAAACGAGATACTCTAATTTTAATTAGATCCAATACTTATTGATTATATTTGAGATGGATGACAAAGAGGATACTCTAATTGGATGAACTCATAAGTTAGTGGATCCTATGCCTAATTATCTCACCTAAGCCAAATTAAGGTACCCTAATGAAGACAGTTAAAAATAAGTAACTAAATTGGATTTCTTTTGCTTAAGGAATTAGTCAAGGATTTAAATCCTTTGGTATGAATGTATTAGGGTGGGGTTCGGATTCAACCTCTAAGGGAAGATCCCACCGTCCATAGGCCTCGGTCCGGATGATCCAAAGCCACTAATCAAGTCTCGGCACACATCGTAAAGCGTGAAGGACGGGTGTTATGGATGATCCACAGCGCTTGCTCCCACCATTTATACTACGGCACACCTGAACACCCCCGTCGCCAGGGGAGTGGGCCCACCATTTAGAATGGCCCAACGGCAGCGTCACTCGCTTCAACTAATAACTAACAAGGTCGATTCGTTGGCTCACAAATAAATCAAGTCGATTCTTTCTGTCACGGTCTCCTTTGAAACCCACCAGCTCTCCACGTTTTGATGTGGTCGACCGAGGGTCCCATAGCGGGGTTGCTCACTTCAACCAGTCAGTGAAAAGGGTATGAATGGAGGTACCAATGTAGGACAACTCTAGACCCGAACCAGAGATTAGAGTTCGTGTCCGAGGACACAAATCAATTCCAAGAAACCGAAGAAGGAATCCCAACCGAAAGCATGAGATCGCCCGCCCTTCTCCACCGACCTCTTCCCTCTCTATACATAGAGAAGGATCCGGGCGTCCTCCCTCCATCGTCTTCATCATCGGCCTCTTCTCGACTTCGAGGGTTTGGGCTTTGGCTTCCCCATCGCCCTTTCCTTCTCATCTCCTTTCCTTTCGTCAGGTACGTCTGCTCTGCTATCTTTACTCTGTTTCTCGGCTGTCATTTTGGTTCGGATTCGGTTTCTAGGGCTCGGTTGGTTCGCGTGGACTGTTGGACTTGTAGGGGTTTGGATCGTTTGGTCTTAGCGTCATGGGGAAGATCGTAGATCTGGAGGAGGGATTGGAGTTGGTACAGAAGGGCATCACCAAGCTGACGAACATCCTGGAAGGGCGGGCCGAGCCGTCGTTTATCACCGATGAGTGCATGATGCTCTACACGTATGATTCCGATCGAACTTCCTTGTTGTTCCCGCCGCATTGATGCGTTCGGTTGTCTTTTGCTTGACATGATCGTGTTCTGGCTTTTGTTGCTGCATCAGGACTATCTTCAATATAGCCTCTCGGAACCACCCTCAAGACCACTCGCAGCTGCTTTATGACAAGTACCGGGAGTTGGTCGAAGACTACTTGACTTCGGAGGTGAGCAAAGTCTCATGTTGTTTTACGGATATAGATCATTCTTTTCGGCTACTTAGGAAATACATGAATCGTCGGATTCTGTTTGCGGTAATTTGTGAACTGCATCAGTGGAACTACCCAACTTCTCAGATGCTATACTTGGTGTATTTATTGATACGATGATGTTGCTGTCAGAGGTTAAATATGATACTAGATTAAAGTAAATTATTTGTATACAGATTGTGCAACTTAGTATATAGTGATTTTATTTATATGTTTTGATTGAGGATTTAGTACAAATGCTGGATCAATTAGTGTGAGTTGATCATTGTTGGATACAAGCATCTTATCTGTTTTTCAATAGAAGCGAAAACATTTTGTCGCCAGTTTCAGGAACTAAAATTGCAAGCATAATTGAAGTTCAAGACACTACTGGAGTACATAATTGATATGTAGAAGTTGTATTTTGTAATATAATTGTTATGTTTATTCTGTAGGGACACATATATGTACAACAAATAATCGTGGCAAGAAACTAAAATTATATGGCTAAACATGCTGTAAGGCAAACCAAGTATGACGTTGTGGCATATACCAGCACTTCCACCTATTACCTCTTAGTACTATTTTTGTAGTTTTAACTAAACATTGTCTCTACCTCATCATCTTCATTATATTCCATAATATCATAAAGCTACACTTCGATATGTAAGCTGGGTTGTTGAAGCATGGGGTGGATAAAATAATAGAGTTGATTGCGTTAATGATCAATACACCGCACCGCTGTTAATTGATATGAGGTGCTCTTCATAATTCGATGGCTGATATACCTAAGGAGACGTGAAGCTTCACAAAGTTAGATGTTTCAGAAGGGCCAAAAATGTTGTTCAGATGGCAAAAATATATGAAGAGGTCTTCTCAAGACACTATTGTTTACATGGGCCATATTGGACTTGCATGCTTCAGAACGTGGATGGTGCCTCTTATTAGCAGGTTTGGTAGATGTTTTTTTAATCGTACCAGCTGCTACGTACCATTGCAACTTGAGTCTTTAATCTTGGAGGTTTAGGATATCTTTGTTCTTGTAATCTTATAACAAATTATCCGTGGCCTGTACCATTGCAACTCGAGTCTTTAATCATGGAGGTTTAGGATATCTTTGTTCTTGTAATCTTGTAATTAATTATCCGTGGCCTTTGTTACGATAGTTTGATACTTTGATGAAGTGAAGAATATTCTTTTTTGTTATATGTGCAGATTGTTGATGTTTCTTTATATATGACTCTTTGTCTTGTTATCAAGTTGTTTTGATACGTTTTCTGCAACTTTTATTTCCTCCCTCAGGCGTTGCCAGCATTGAGCGAGAAACACGATGAGGTCATGTTGCTGGAACTTGTACATCGATGGAAGAACTATAAAGTAATGGTCAGATGGCTAACACATTTCTTCTTCTATATTAATCGCTATTACATTCCTCGAAGATCTCTCACTCCACTCGCTGAAGTTGGACTAAATTGCTTTAGACAACTGGTAATGTCAAGGATTCTTCATAACATGTTGAAGTTTGCGTGCTTCTGTCTGAATCTCTTTGCCTAAAATTGCTAACTGTTGTATTTGATCAGGTTTACCAGGTTCTTAAAGACAAAGTGAGAGATGCTGTGATCTCTTTGGTAATTTGATCTTACTCCATGCATGTGCTGAACGACTCCTTTTTAAACAAGTGGTATAAATCTTTCTTTTTTGGTCCACTGAGCAGATTAATCGAGAGCGCGACGGGGAGCAGGTTGATAAGACATTATTGAAGAATGTCCTGAATATCTTTGTTGAGATTGGATCGGGGAAGACGCATTACTATGAAACAGACTTCGAGGCACACATGCTAAGAGAGACCTCAACATACTATTCTCAGAAAGCTTCAATCTGGATTGTGGAAGATTCCTGTCCAGATTACATGTTTAAAGTAATAACATTAATTTTGTTTGAATTATGGCAAAGGCCTCAATGACTCGATATCATGTCGTGACATTCTTTGATGTCTTTAGGCCGAGGAGTGCTTGAAACGAGAGAAGGACAGAGTTCTTCATTATTTGCATGAGATCAGTGAACCGAAGCTACTACAGGTTTGTCCCAGGTGTTTTTATGACTTTATAATTACTCTGAATAAGTTTATATTTGGCTGCGTACTGTATAATTTATTCCACATGTTGATTTCTTGGCAGAAAGTCGAAGATGAGCTTCTGTCAGCTTATACTAACCAGCTTCTCGAAAATGAAACCTCAGGATGCCATGTCTTGATTCGGGATAACAAGGTATATATATATATATATATATATATATATATATATATATATATATATATATATATATATATATATATATATATATATATATATATATATATATATATATATATATACACACACACACACACAAAGTAAAGGTTGAAGTTATCTGGTGGTCAACATTAACCTTTTATTTGGGCTAGGTGGACGATTTGTCTAGGATGTGTAGACTCTTCTACAAGATAGCAAGTGGTATGGATCTTATTTCAGAGATAATTAAACAGGTTAGTACTGAACTTCCATCATATGTTTTACCACAAGTCAAGTGAATCACTATCTGATGTTAGTAGTTGATGTCATTATATTGTTCACCATGCAGCAAGTTACCGCTGAACTTACAGTCTTGATGAAACAAGCAGAAGATGCTGCAAGCAATAAGAAGGTAGAACTTTTCCTTAGAGAATGTCTTTTGTGGTCAGATTAAAGATTTGTCCATCCTTATGTTACATATTTTATAACCAACCTAAATATGGTTCTTTTTCTCTCATAATTTTTGGGATTGATAAAGCTTTTTATGTTCACCTTATAGAAATATTTCGCAAGGAAATTTTTCCTTAAGACTTGAATAAATCCATCAGGATATTATGTCGAATTCATAAACTTGGAACTACAATTCTGTGGAATTATTTTGTTTTTACACACCATCTTCAATATTTTTCTTGTTGCAATGAGGACTTTCTACATTAAATAGGGAGCAACAAACTAAGTACATCTAGTGATTCGTCTTTGGAACAACATACAATTATTCCTTTTGGACCAATTATCTAAGAACATTTAGCTATGAAGCCTTAGAATGACCAATATTTAAATTCGTAAAAGCATGATTAAGTCTTTCTGTGTATTATGAAGAGACAATGATGATAGTTTCAGAAATCCATCTCACTAGAGAAATGATCTTAAATCTCAGTTGGACATGGATTCTGGCACAACAAGCGGTTAGTTTGTAGTTAGTTTGTGATCAATCATAATGGCGAGTTCGTCTGTAGAAAGAAAATTCAAGCTTATGTTTGTAATGAAGCTTTGATTATTTCTTGCTTTAAAATGTCAAATCTATCAAGTTTTCCTTTAGCAGAAGGTTGATTCTTTTGTTTAATATTCTTTTGCTTCCGACTCCTAAATGTACTTCCCCTTCCAAAATATTCTGACTTAAAAAGTTTAATTTTGGGTAACAATTTTATGCAGCCAGAGAAAAAAGATGAGATTGGATTGCAAGAGCTGGTATTTTTCTCATTTGTATTTTAAAATCATCCTGGCAAATATGAAGCAGTCCATTCCATCTATTATTCCAGGTTTTAGTTAGAAGTGTCATTGAGCTTAATGCCAAGTACTTGGCATTCTCAAATGACTGTTTCCAGAACAACTCACCTCTCCGCAAGGTATGAACTTTGAATATATGCATATATATTCCTTTGGCTACATTTTCAGCAATAGTTATCTAGAATATTGACCATTTTTCACTCTTTTGACAGCCTCTTAAAGAGGTTTTCGAGGTTTTCTGCAACAAGGGTTTCTCAGGAAACTCATGTGTCGAACTGTTGGCTACTTTCTGCGATCATACCTTAAAGAAATGTGCCACTAAAAATTCAAGTGAAGCTGTCGAGGAGACAATAGAGAAAGTAACTACGATTCCCATTACTAGCTAGTTTTTCCCCCCTTTTTTTTTTCTGATCGTCTTTATGAAGACCAAGGACTCATCCTATGGTGACATTACTACTCTTTCACAGACGGTGAAGTTGCTTGCATATGTCAATGATAAAGACCTTTTTACTGAAATCCATAGGTTATTCCCGATCCATTGAATAATGCCATCACATCCATGTTTATAGATTCAGTTTATTGATATTTCCATCATAAATTTAATCTGCAGAAAGAAGCTCGCTCGGAGGCTACTATTCAACAGAAGTGCTCATGATGACTACGAAAGGAGTATGTTAAAAAAGCTGAAGCAACAACTTGGGTGGCAAGTAACCTGGAAGATGGAGGGCATGGTTCGCTCATACTAATCCCCTATGATTAAGCCCAGTGATCAGCTTCTCAATTTTCTTTCTTTCCAGGTTACTGATATGACACTCGCAAGAGAAATCCAATCAAGCTTTGAAGAGTATCTCAAATCTAATCGCCAGGAAAATCCTGGAACTGACTTATCAGTCACTGTTCTAACGACTCGATTCTGGCCAGGCTACAAATCTCATGATCTCAATCTTCCTTCTGAACTGGTAAGGTGAAAGTACTCTTTTTGTTTTCCTCACGTATGATTTTGATTATGGATAATAATTCAATCTTTTACCCATATTGTAGATCAAATGCGTACAAGCGTTCAAAATATTTTATGAAACAACATATCGTCGAAAGCTCACATGGCTTTATTCACTTGGTTCCTGCAATATCAATGCGAAGTTTGGAGAGAGAACCATAGAGCTGATCGTGACAACGCCTCAGGTTTCTTTCTCTTCTCTTAAATTATTAAACCTTGTTGTAAAGATCCTCCTGACAGTTTGTTCCTTCTCTACAGGCTGCAGTGTTGATGCTTTTCAACTCAGCTGACAGACTCGGTTATTCTGAGATCAAGTCACAACTAGGTATGACGGACGATGAAGTGACCAGATTGCTTCATTCTCTTTCACGTGCAAGATACAAAATTCTTAACAAGGAGCCAAATTCCCAAAGGATCTCCAGAATGGATTACTTTGAGTTCAATTCTGAGTTTACTGAAGCAATGAAAAGGATCAAGGTAACGCATGGCTTTACATGCTGCTGTTGTCTTTTCGCTTGCTTGCCTCCTCATGCCGTGCTTACCGAGGTCGAACGTTTTATATTTTCTCTATAGATACCTCCTCCTCCGGTGGACGAAAGGAACAAGGCAATCCAAGATGTTGATAAAGGTAGAGAATATGCAGTTGATGCAGCAATAGTTCGGATTATGAAGAATCGCAAAGTGATAGTTTACCATCAATTAGTGGTGGAATGTATGGAACATCTCAACCACGTGTTTAAGGTACTTGATCTCTGCTGTTTAACTGCATGTTAAAGGTAGTAGTATGCTAATACCTTTTTAAAAAAAGAGAAAAACTAGATTATCTCAGTTCGCTCATACAACTAATGCATTGTTCAACAAAGCACAAAAGACATTCCAATTCCTGAGGTCAACAATTGAGTAGTCTTTGAGGAATTAGCCAAATGAACACAACGATTAGCTTCTCAGTAGTATATATGTAAAATTCTACAAGTTTTAGAACTTGGCCAAAACAATCAAAAAGTTTACGAATATAGTTTATAAAATACTACGAGAATTGTTTTCACTATGACACATGAACATATTTACCTTTATAAAACCTATTTAACATTTCATCATGCTGGAGGGGCAATTAATTTTAAGCCTAGTTTAACCCTTTAATACTAGTTAAATAATACTATCTGGACTGCTGTTTCTCTAGCCTTCTATGACCTAACTTTGACTTGATTTATGTGCAGCCTGACATCAAGGCGATTAAGAAAAGAATCGAAGCTCTGATCACCAGAGAGTATCTGGAGAGGGACCAAAAGAATCCCAGCATCTTTAGATACTTAGATTGATTCAAGTGCTCCAGTAAACTGAAGTTTTTAGATCAAAGACCATCATGAGTCCACGAAAGAAATCTTTAGGTTCCACCTGTATAATGACAAGCCACTATGTCCCTTCATCCTCGTAAGTGTTGAGGGAGAAGGTCCGGGATACAAAAGAAAATTTCTGAGACAAACAATTAAATACAAATCCAAGCATAAGAGTAGTGGTTCCACACTTCCAAGTAGTTATAGTAGTAGTTTGATACTTCTTAACTACGTCTACCTACGAAGAACAAATTCTTCACCATAATCTCTATTTTTTTTTTTCACATCCTTCTAGAATAATCAAATCCCAATCTCTACAATATATTCCATAGTAGTCTTCTTCTATACTTAAGTTCCTTACTTCATGAATCTAAAAATATCTACCACCCTCAACAATTAGAGCTAAAAGGCACAAAATAAGGAATAAACTCCTATATAAACATTAAACTGATGGCTGAAATAATTCTGCTTTGCCCTTTGACTACTTCCCCTCTGCTAATTCTAGGTGACCATTGGATTGCTATCTTGCCTGCATTCCTCAACTCTTTCATCATTAAAATGTAATCATATATAAATTACTACTGCTACATGAATTGTTCTCCGGCGGCCCCATAGATGATTGTAGTAGTGTGGGTGAGATAGAGTCAGCCATAACATGACAAAGGGCCATCTGTTGAGCCATTATTTGCTTCAACTCTTTCTCCAAAGGCAACATGAAAGAACAAAATACTTGATCAAACTGTTGACTTGACAAGTCCTCCTCTCAAGGCAACTCAAGCTCGCTCGATATCCATTTTGCTCAGCCCTCAATGCTGAGAGTGGCCACTACAGAAGCTAGAGAGAGAGACAGAGAGAGAGAGAGAGGATCACAGGGTTCCAAGGAAGGCTTCATTCGTCTCAGGTCTACGGTACCCAGGATTTAGATAGAGGCCATGGCAGTTTCATTGGTGTAAATATTGAGAATAAGGAATATTATGACATCTAAAGATCATTGTGAACCAACAATCCCATCACAATCGAAGATCCCTAAAAATAGTTGTTAAGTCTCTAAGGTCGAACTCGATTTAAATAGGTCAGATAGATTGACATGTGAAAAAAACACTCACCCACTGTCATCCTACATTATCAATATCTACCATTATTTAAAACTTGCTTTAGATGGATTTCAAACTTGTCTCTGCTGCTTATTTTCTAAATCAGGAACCTGAAGTTGGAACAGAACCAAAAAAACAAAAAAACTTATGAAACAAAGAAACACAAATCTTGCAGCCTAATACATTTACCTGGTCATTGAGAGAAACGATCTAAAATTTGTTAATTTTAGACTTGTTAGTATCTGAACAGTTTATCCTTCAAGCAATATGTATGCAATAAATAAAATTGTCACATGATAAACAAATCTACTACATATCTGTTATCAGTTTAATCATAAATACTCTGTCAAAGAAAGACATCAAATTTGCTAATCAGCATTCAGCTTATTGGTCAGTCATGAGCTCTGTCAATAAGATAGCCGAACAAAAATAAACTAAACAGACAACGTCTAAAATAGCTCACTTCTATCAAAGAAAAATTTGGCTGAAACATCAAGAAACAATTGGGTTCTTGGATTGCATCATAAAGCTATCAGTGTTGAATCATAAATGTGAATAGAGAGGGAAAAAAGGCGAATCTAGACAAATGATTAATAAACTAAATTCAAATACTTCATATCTATGCTGAACTGAAAACGTAATAAATTCTTTGATAAAAACAATTAACTTAAAAAGTGTCCAGTGTCTCACAACAGTAGTGTACCTTGTCTCAGAATGGTCTGATCATAAAATTACACTTGGGCCTTCAATATTCTGTTCAGAGAAACTATGAGAAGATACAGTGACAAGTTGGACAACTGGTTGATGCAAAATCCAGCAGCCTTTACATTTGCAGATTAGTTCAGTTACTAGAATCCGATAGCCTGCTATTCAGAGAATTATGCACGGTATGCATGCAAGAAATGAGATGATAAATAAAAGTGAAGCAGGGGAAGACACAAGCCATGAAGCTTGCGATCAATTCTGATATGAAGTTATCAAAGCTGGAATTGATAATTCTAGGTAGAACTGTTGGGCTTTTCTAGTGTTGCTGAAGGGCTCCGTTTATTAAGGGAACAAGAAGAGATTGAATACTATAGGATTTGCTATACCATGTTGGCCATAGCTTATTGTATAGAAAGTTGGGCGAAGGTACTGTGTGAACAAGAGTAAAAAGATCTCAGAAGTGGGAACACCTAGATCAGATCCTGAGAGTTCTGCAACATGAAAAAATTGGAATCTTGATTGAGTGCAAAAGCAAGGCATGCATATGCTGCATTGCCACTTGTCTCAGGACCAATGAAGAATGAGCTGTTTGTCTTACTTTGAACAAGAATCTGATCAAGATTCTCATCTTGAACCAGAGATATCATTACCAGGAACTGGGCTGCTGCTGCTGCTGCTTCTTGAAGTAGAGGTTTGAGGTTGGATAAATGAGTGGGGAAGAAAACCCCCTGTTGAAAAGATTGAACCAATGGAGCTGCTAGATCTGTTCTCAGGCGGCATCCTAGAAGAGAAATGCTCTTTGGTAGAAATGAATTCAGGTTGTAGCTCTGAGGATGATGAGGATGGGGCCAAGGTGGCAACAGATGATCCGATAGGGTAAGGGGCAACTGGCATATCAGAGAGAGACGATGCAGAAGGACTGTAGCTAATAGTTGCCACCGGATGGTCAAATTTGCATGTCTGCCCAAACTTGCATAATCCATGCTGCATGTAGTAAGTGCAAGGTTGAGCTCCCTGTCACAAGACCCGGATAAGAAATTATATCAACTCTTGAGTTGAAAGAAGAGCGACTTAATAAGGTAACTACCAAAACAGACTGATAGTTCAGCTACTTCCTTGAGCAGAGAAAATTATTTAACCAAGAAACAAACACTTCAGCTGTGAGCATATAAAGGCATCTTAGATAGAAATCATCAACACCTTGGTCCATTCAATCTTTGCCAGTGTGTCTTGTGTCACTTTAAATCCTTCTCAGTAATCAAACTCATGGTGTCTTATACACTTTAACATTCATAAAGCTATTATGAAATATGTAGCAACTTAGACAACATTAAAAGTCTATGCCAGAGACGGTGAAATGCAAGTAGACAAGGTTCAGTTCTCTTGATGCAATAATGAAACATAATATCAGAAATAATGACACTTTAATCACCATAGGTTTTGTTAGCCGTATTGAAGCTCTCCGTCCTCTTTCACCTTATATTAGTTCATTTGAAAGAAGTTTGTAACTTAGACGTGCCGTAGAATTACAGCAGCCATCAAAAAGCGGATATGGGGAATTACAACACAAATATGCAAGATCATGAGTTGTGAAGTTATAGTCCTCGTAAAAAGCATGCATATACAGCACAGAGCTAGTCTGAACCTTCACAGATTGATCTTATAGCTGGTATATCAACTAGGCACCCTTGGAATTGCCAACTATACAGGAAAGTAGTATTTATTTTAATATGGGAACTTTATGGAATTCTCTCTCTCTCTCTCACTCTCTCTCTCTCTCTCTCACACACACACACACATGTTGATGGCATTCTAGATTCACCCTGAAAGAATTCAATCAAAAAGTTAATCTTACGTTGATGACGTTCTAGATTCATCCTACAAAATGAATATTTTTCGTCATGCTTATGTCCTTGTTAACTTTTTTTAGCTTACATTTCTTTCAAGTTTTATTAACATGGTACAGAAACTTAACATCAGTTTTGATTGTTCAATCAATCTTCAGGTTTGACTGCAAAGTTTAAATACAGAGGGGAGAATAGATCACTGCATGTCCTGTATGGACGAATAAGCAGGTCAAACAGCAACAAAGGTATCCATGATTGGTTTGGACTTGCTAACTAAATTAAATCTGTGGTGAGGCTGGTCATCCAACTAAAAGCAGGTCTGGTCGACGTTGCAGATTATGACATATCAATTATCCCTAGATTATTTGACAATTTTAGTTTTGGTACAAGTTTATTGACATGATAAACACAAGACAACCTCATGCTTGCCAAAGATGATTGCAAATGACAGTTACCGAGAATCATTGGCCACCACATGTTCAGTACTGACACTTGGTAAAAGCATGAACAACTAAAGTTGCTAGATTAGCATAACAAATAAAACATATCATGCTAGCATGTCATCAATATGAGAGCTCCCCAGAAAAACTGGAAACCTTCAACCATGCCCATCCAAAACTATGTTCTATGCCTGAACATCCTACAAACAGAAACATAAAATTTCCAACAAGCAATAAACTGCCGTAGGATTTTAAGCTGGACTGTATCTTATCAATCAATAAAAAGAAATCACAGGTATTTACACAAAAATGATTTGTATTCTATAAATAGAATCACACTAATCCACCATATTTGTGATAATTCTTTTTCTTTGTAATGGCATACATGGAATAACATGCAACATATCTTGATTGGAGAATTCATCAATACTGGGATAATAAAATCTAATTTTCTTAGTACAAAGTACAAACCATCAGCAATTCTTCATGATAGTTAGTTTTCTTTTTCTTTTTACCATCTTCATGATAGTTAGTTGCTAATGTGAAAATCAACTATATTGACTCTTAAATATCAGAAGTGGCTTGACCAAACATTATGGTCAAATTTTCTACAAAATCACAAGTCCAAAACCATTCAAAAGTAGATACATCTAAGTAAACAGTAACTTGTATCTATGTTTTTTCAAGATAAAAGGGTGATCCAAAGTTCAGTTATTATACAAAGCTAACATAATTTTGAGAAAATTGCCTTATACATACTTGCAGTTTGGCCTGGTTCTCTTGTTTTCACAATATCACAATGAATTTATATAGCAGTTTATTGTTATAGTGTTGCACCGTAGAGGATCTCAATACAGTATGACATACCATCATCGGTTGCCAGGAAAGAATTAAATATTACATATTGGTATGGGATTGGACTGGTATGTACTAGTCGATATGGTCCACATGGAACCAATACCTGATGACATCACTCAACTTGTGATTTGATCCATAAGATACATAGGTAGGGTTTACTCAATACTGGACCTATGACATTGAGGTCATATGCAGATTTATACCCCAAATAAAAACTCAAGCAGCCTATTAGAATGGAGCCAGCTCCAAGCCATTCTGCTAGTTACTCTTCACTATGTTTTTTTGTGTACGTGGCAATTGAATAACACTCAAGTTATTAAGTGAACTGTTGCAAAAATTAGATCTAGATATCAATGAAGCTGTAAAAATAATGCCAATGTATCTTCACTTCAGCATGCATAAGATTCTGGAAACTACTGCAGTTTTAAGGCTTAATATAACCAGGGATATTGCATTAAATATAGCTCAATGACAAGAAATCTAATGGACATCCCTAAATAGCTGGGATATTGCTACTTGTTATTGTTATCGTTGTGTTTCTTGTACTAGCAGTTTTGGGCCTACACAACTATTAGGAACTTCAATGAAAAGAGGTGATCCATCCAAAGCTTCAGAACTAAGAAAGTCACCAGCTCAACTTTCTTATTTATGATAATAAATAATAAGCAATGGAAATGTGTACCGGACGAAGAGGGAGACCAAGAACATTAAGAACAACATTTGTCATTGGCATTCTCCGACCTGGTGGATGATGGTATTTACACTTGGCTCCAAATTTACAATCCCCTGTCTTCATGAAGAACTGACATTCAGGTTGCCCAGGTCTCTCAGGAAAAATGTTCCCCCTCTGGTTGGTGCTTGAAGGTCCCGCTGGTGACAGAGAAGGCATTTGCGGTACAGGCAAAGCTGGATTGATCGAAGATGCCTGGTTCTCTAATCCATAAATTGGTTCCGCTTGAATTGTTTGCTGACCAGCAGGTGACACAACAGGGTTTACAGATGCCTGGCTCGTATGCAATGCCACAAAGGATGACATCTGAAGTTAACCTCTTATGTCCTCTGATATTTTATGATGAAAATGTCTTTTAAGTGTCAATAGTTTTACGAACCGGATAAGGGCTCCAGCTCTGAACTGGAACGACTCCATGAGAGAGCAGCATAGGAGCATAAGACCCTTGCAAATATGACCCAGGCATCACTGAAGGTCTTGCAACTTGCCAACCAGCATAAGGTGGATACTGATGAGATGAAGGAACTGATGGATGCTGCACCGACGGATAGAATGCAGGTGCAGAGGCAGAGGGCACAGAGGCCCCACCAGGTTGTGGGTGATGGAATTTACAGGTAGAACCAAACTTGCATTGCCCAGTCTTCATGTAGTAGCCACACTCTTTTTCACCCTACAGTTTCATAGTTCCACAAACTTAAGTAACAACCTCAAGTCAGATTAGAAAAATATGTGATCATTAACTAATAAATGAAGTATTGATCGTATCAAGAATATCTAGAACAAGTCTAACCGGTCGTAGTGGATATCCATAGTAATTAAGTGAGACTGGTTGTGCAGATCCACCTCCTTGTCTAGGGTGGTCATACTTGCAACTGGAACCAAATTTGCAACTCCCAGTCCTCATATAGTACTACAGAAAAAGATTTCAGTATAATCAAGATTAACAGAATATATATGTAGAACTCCAGCCAAGATATTCTCTAATGCTTAAGTTTCATTTACAATTCACCATTCCGCAAATTCTTGCATTTTCGACTTCGACCAGACACTAATGCTAGATAAGGTAAATACCTCACATACAGGCTGACCAACTCGCTCTGGATACTCCACAGTTCCTGTCCTTCCTGCTCCAGTCAACTAAAGAGGGCATAGATACCGTCAAATTTAACATGACTAGCACACGATCGTGGATAACACGAATCAATTACATCAAATTTCACAGCTTGGTAACTAATCTAGCTCAAAATTCAAACTTTGTGCTACCTAATCATTTTTTACCAAAACCACCAACTAATTAATGGAAGCAACAGAACAACATACATTACCAACACATAAAGCACAAAACCAAAAGGTAGAGTTATTCCTGCTAGACCCAGTCCAAATCAAAGTTTGACAAAACCCTTACTGATCCACGATCACGGGGATGATTGTAGCGGCACTTCTCCCCGTAACTGCACGTTCCGGTACGCATGTAGTAGGCACAGTCCGGCTCGCCGGGCCTCTCCGGGTAATGCGCATCGCCGCCACCTCCAAAGCCCAACCTCCACATGGACTCTATCAGCACAAAAAAGAAAACGCGCAAAACGAAACTTCCATCATCCCAATTCTCATCGCAGTCCCAAACCGAGAACCCAAACACCACTCAACCCCGGAAAACAGAGGGGGGGGAAAGGGGCGAGTGACGAATAAACCGAGGACCTACCTTCGAGGCCGGTGTCAGGATCGGGGCGGGCGCCACCCGGGGCGGAGTCGCGTCCGTACATATCCATTGACCTGGATCGCCGGCGGCGGCGGTGGTGGGTGTCGGAGCGGAAGTGGGAGGGGCTCTGGAAGGTTCCGGAACGATAACCAATGGAGCGATCGAGCGGGGTTACGGGAACCGGGGAGAATTCGGGCCACCGAAGGGATCGATTCCGATTCCGATGGCGATCGCTGCTATTTCTACTTCTTCTGCTCGATTTCCTCTGAGCCCCCTTCTCTGCGCTCCGCTCTCGATGCTCTCGGTCCTGCTTTCAAAACTCTGTCGCCGATCCTTTCGTGGGTGCGCTTGGTTTTATATAGGAGCCAAAGAAAGATGCAAAATGCCGTATTTATTATTTGTCCCCTCAATAAATCATTTAAAACCGTCACATCCCATTCTACCCTCGGAGCCTTCCCTCAATTACGAAATCGCCACGTTCCCAGAGAGGCCACTCGTTCCGCGTTTACTCTCTCGTCCACCTGGTTTGGTATTGGCCGCCGAGATGGATTGCACGTGGGAACCGTAGTGTCTTTGGTCTCGTAACGGAGGTTTGCTAGGTGAGCGGAGGTTAATGGCATCGTCCACCGACGCGTCCCCATGTGGGCGCGTGGTGTCCCGGGGACACGCGTCTACAGAGATTCCGAATTCCATGGACCGACGTTGGTTTCGGGGGAACAGCGGATCCGACCGCACCAAGCTAGACGGAGGTGTGTCGGCGGTGCGAGTTCGACGGTGCGAAGGCGGAGTGGCAGGCAGGTGTTTCTGGGGATTGGCGAGGGCCGTTTTGGTCATCCGAGACGCCGGAAGAGCCCCACCGCGTCCGGATACGGAAGCGGGGGGCGTGACAGTCTGATGCCGCCAACCCGAGATTGACACGTTCGTACGTCGCCGGATCATAGATCATCTTAGGTTGGTCCCCGAAATCGACGGCTCAGATTCGCAGGCGAGGGTAAGAAAAGATGGACAGAACCAGGAGTCGGTGCGTGGGTTCGGCGACGAGCGTACGCAAAAGAAAACCACCCTTTTCTTTGTTTGTAATCTGTGATCGTAAACATGGCTCAGATAAAAAAATAATAATTAAAAGTAACTCCGACCCGTTTTGGGTTCACCTCTGTCACCTCCGTGCCCTTTTCGTGGGGGTAGCGATGGCTCCACCGCTGGGTCCCACATGCCGATCGACAGACGGGAACGGGGAGTAGGTGGGCGGATGCTTTTGCGGTGAGAATTCAGGCATTTGCGTAATTATCCTATTTGGTTAAGCTAAATGAAAGTAGTTAATTAGAAGGATTAGAGATAAATAAGTAATCGGATTTAGATTCAGCATCCCCAATCATTGTCATTACAATAAATGATGGGGATCGCAAGGATGGTTTCCACAAGAATCGCATGCATCATGGTTTACTGTGCATGGCGACATCTTGGCTTCTTGTGCCGTTGCTTGAGACGTTTGATCGACGTCATCCAAGTACGACGACGCACGCGGCGCTTGGTCAACCCAAGCATCTCGCATCAGACATCAGCATACCACAATTGTTGATGCCCCACGTGGCACGTCGTAGTTGATGTGTGTCGGTTGCAACAATAGTGAACCGGTGTGACAATTAATACTCCAAGTCGGAAGCTCGATGAGCCAAAATCAAACAATATTGACTTCACCGATCCATTTCCATGATTAATTAGTTTAACAATATGAAGCCATGGCCTCGGGGCCAACACGACTGGGTTCGGATCCGAATGATTGAGGATCTTCCTGAGCGACCCTTGAGACCGTTGAGGTGGCCGACTGTGATGGTACGATCGCAACGGGACGGCTGTTTCCTCTAGAAGGGAACTCCTCGCCTGGGCACACGATGGGAGGCGCTCCGTCTTCGTCCCTGCGCACAGGTCGGGTCGAGCCCCTCCGACGATCCAGTCAGTTGATAGTCACAGGGGGTTTTTGTCTTTTTCTCTCCTCCTCCGTTTCCTCGAAGCGTGGGGGTTTTTATAGTAAAGGTTGTCGTTGTTTGATGTGCCCGCTTGCAGGGACCAGGATCGTACTTCTTGTAACGTCTGATAGCGGTGTTGGCGTGACGTGAAGGACCAAACCTGAGTAGGATGTTAATGTGCCTCGACCGACGTTTCGATCTGTTCGATCAGGTACTATCAGATCAACCGAGGCACGAGACGACATCAAACCACGTCCCATCACCATTATTGCCCTCGTCAAGTCTCAAGTCGAGTTAGTCACATGATGGATATAGCTCGATGAGCCAAAATTAATATTGACTTCACCGATCCATTTTCATGCCCCTGATTTGATTAGTCTCAAGTCGAGTTAGTCATGATATGATATAACACCTTGATCATGTGAGTACATTTATTTTAAGATATGACACAGCAGCTAAAATCGGTAATGTTCTCGTCCATCATCATCATCATCTTCATGATTAGGTTGCAATCAAGATTATAATTACGATGAAACATCCTCCTCATGTTTAATATAGATATGTTGATGTGAGTGTGTTAAACTAAACGGTTGGATAAGAAAAGATTATGAGAATTAATGTTCCTCAGAGACATGTTCGACAAGATCACTTTGTAATTATATCATTAGAGATGAGTAAACTAAGAGTCAAAGCAGGAGGAGGTGGTCATAATTACATGAGCTTAAGGGAGTATTGTCGAAATCTATTTCTTAGAAATTGGATATGTTGGTTGAGAAGATCAATGTGACACTAATTATTACAAAAAAATATTTTTAATAGGGAATTCAACATGAAACTTCCATTGGATGACCAGCACGTATGTAATATATAATTCTTACTGAGCAAATCAAATTACAGCAATTACATGGACGGAGTCAATTTATTCCCACCATTCCTCTAAATGATCAATGCAATACTAGTAGTAGTCATATCATATCATATTATAGTGCAACACTGTCAGTGGAACCATGAAACTAAATATGATGTTATTAGAAGATCATCTGATGGATTCCTTCTTCCCCACCCCAACACGGCTCTACACCTCAGCTTGTGGAGTGCTCAGCTTCTCAGGGAGTTCGATGTCGGAGCCTGAAGTCACTGCTGTAGCCGTGGCTTCCGCGGGCTGGTTGCCGAGCTTGGTCTTCGTATCATCCTTCTTCGCGTTCTTGTAGACGAGGTAAATGATGATTTGGGCTACCCCGAACAAGAACCCCACCACATTGGGAAGCTGCCGCAGAAGCTCCGGAACATTAATCCATGATCTCATCTACTTCGGCTAGGGATAGAGAGAGAGAGAGAGAGAGAGAGAGACTCACCGCTACGTGCAGATCGCCGAGAAGGAGACCGTAGCTGAGCCATGCAATTGCAGACACGGTGAGGAAGAAGGAGAGTGAGATCGGCATGTACTCCACGCTCTTCGTTCTTATCACCTGCTTCTGCAAGAGATCAAGTTTGCCATGTAAGATGATGACGGTAGCGATGGTGGGTGTCACATCGCAGTTTGCGACGGTGTCAGCTTACTATAATGGATAGCGGAGCCACAAAACAGCTGAAGGCGAAAGAGGCACAGATCCAGCCTGCGATGTTGGTTCGTCGTCCTCCCCGGAGAAATAGCATGGTGAAGAGGACGACCGAACCGTAGGCGCCAACATTGAATAGGGATACCAGCTTCAGCGTGAAGGCCTGCACGAAAGAAGACGAAGATGGTTTGATTGCACTGGTCAAACATGGCGGTGAAGCAAGAACAAGCAAATTGGTTTCTTATCTTCCTCATTTCTGAGAAATTGGAATTTGAGATGTTCTACTAATGAAGAATCAAACAAGATTTAGATGTTCTACTACTGTAACTTTTGTGCTGTGCTCCCAATCTATATGTGAGACACCAAAGATTACCCTGGGCTTCGCCGGGGCATAAATCAGGAACAGTATGAGATAGGCCGTCTCGATAAGGGAAGCTCCAACATTGATGCTGAGCAGCAGGAAATCCATTGTAAGGGCACCATAATAAATCCACATCATGGCACTGAACAAGCCCACCATGTATGGCACCGAACCAAACTCTTCTGTGGATTTCTTCTTGTAGATCTTGTAGAATGTTGGCCTGCCAAATACCACGAAGAACCCTTTTCATATACTTGTCAGAAAGAAATGGCAAATGATGCAGACATGGATTGATGATGTTATGAACCACAAATGAATCAAGAACATAAATGTTGGGAGTGGCTTGCTTACATGGGTGCCAAAACCACCAGAAAAGATAGAATATTTCCTGCACAAGGAAGAAAACAAAAGAAACCATTACTTACATATGAAAGAAATGTCTCCAAACATACTTACCAGTCTCATTTCTATACTCTCAAAATTCATTCATACAACAAGTAGTACTACTCATGCAAATTTTTCTACATCCTCGTGGCACGTTAAGTTGGGAAATTAATGATCAGAGATGGTCAATCACTTCTTTGCTTGATTGTTATGAGCTCATCAAGCTTTACTGAACTATAGTAGAAGAGCTTTCTGTCATCATATATCATGAACATAGACAAACAAAGCAAACGAAGAAGGATTAGGGAGAAAGAGGAAGAGGCACACTACCGGCGAGGCCAGCTGCCGTAGCCAAAGGGTTCTCGATGGTGATGACCAGCATTTTCGAACCCTTCTCTTGCTCCTGAGGTTAGAACAGAGCAAGCAAGGAAGCTACAGAGTTGGGTGTGGCAATGGAGGCTGGGCTGGTTGTGCAGCTCACCATCTTCATCGCATCCTTATATAAGCTGCGAAAAAGTGCTCCGAGGCAACCAAAATGGTGGTGAAGCAAGCAATCTAGGCATTAAATTGTTGAGACTGTCCTCATCAACTTCCACATACTCGGCATAAATCTTGAACATTATTGGTCACATGACGAGTTCAGGTGTGTTGATTCATCCACATAATGCCAAGAATAATCGCATGCACTCTTCGAGTTCCTAACCAATGGCAGAAAGGAGTTTAAGAGATCCGTGTCATGCAATCACAGGGACAGTAATGCTGAAACTAATTATATATATAATATATATTGTTGATTACATCAATTTTCTCTATAGAGACATTATGACTTAATTGTTGTTGGTCACTTTTAACCGAACTGCAAGACAAGAAATTTGGTCTTCGTTAATGGAGTAGATATCGAGAGAAGTTCCATATTTGTAGTAAAGAGAAACTTGGCTCTATGGTGGTAAGCAAACAAGCAATAGCAATATGATAGGGCATGGAGTCAGATCATAGTCATAAAAGATTACATGAATTAAGGTAACCAGAACAAAGTTGGACACGAATATGAGCGAGAATAAGAGGAAGAAGAATGAGAGTATATTTCTCATCAGAAAATTCAGAGAAATCTATGAGAGGCATATAAACAAATCTATATATATATATATATATGTGTGTGTGTGGATAGATTTTACGTGAACTTGTGGCGTGGCGTTCGGCATGTATCCACACAGCCAGCGATCCTCATTCATGCATTATTAGGGAAACGTCATTCCTCCATCAAATCGAAGGGAAGCTCAGAGGAGATGCACCGACTCGAGTATCTTAAGCCATTAATGGAGCTCTCTCATCACCAATGGCACGCACGATCCCCAAAGTCACATCTTCTTCATTCGTGATCGAATCAAGCACCCGATGAAAACCTGGAGACGACACCTGCGGATAGCGCACTATAGAGAGCCGTGGTCGTGGTAGAGGAGAGCTGGCATGCAAACACCACATCTTTGATGCCACCATGGCTAGTCAGTCTTTATGAGCATGCATCGCGCAAAAAAGGGGGGAAAGGTTGATGCCGTGTCAAGTTGCTACCAGGAGAAGGAAGGGGGAAGTGCGTTAGGCATGTATCGCATGCAGGGGTTGGGCTTCTTGTAGATGGGTTTGGCTTATGCGTGGGGAAAAGGGCTTTGCGGTGGGCATGCCAAGAACGACAAGGGGATAGGAGATTGGACACGCCTTTTTTATCTCATTTGTAGTTAATAGGAGCAATAGGGGGAAGAGGATGAGATGGGTCGATTACAAAACTTACAATGCAAAGAGAAAAGCTTAAGACGGCAGGTTGAAGGTGACATTCGATTGTCCGTACTTGGCGGCGTACTTGTCGTCTTTTTTTGGCTTCACGGTGAGTAGTCAGTCCACTTGTAGCCGTTCTAAATGCTTGTAGATTGTAGGTAGATATGTCTTGTACAATTATCTACGCATATTTTATGACTTTGTGTGTCTTTTGATTGATCGATTGATTTGGAAGCGACTGTAATGCATTACAACTCCTCCTCCTGTTGTTATTGCATAAAACACCAATGAATGCATCTTTTAATGTCTTACCCTTTTTGTAGTAATTCATGAAATGAAAGAAAGATAAAACCCTTTGTAATGTTTCCGAATGTATTCAATAAAATTCTCTCCTGCAAGCAATCGAGAATATTCCTCCTATCCAAAAACAAATTTTTTCGCTTATAGAATTAGTCTAAATGGAAACATTGATTGATTATCCAATCAATTCATCTGTATTGATGCATCCAAATTATAAGAAATCCAATAGAAGCCACGAGTACAAATCATTACCACAACATTTCCCTAATGGATGCAAAAGCATACCAATCCAAATGCTTGGTACATATGTGCATGCGTATAAATATTGATGTCTTCCATCCTGCACTAATCCACCCACCACCTTACAAGTTAAGAGAGAGAGATATGATCCCGAAATCACAATAGACTGTGTAAGAATGACGCTAACAGAGAGTTAACAGCCTTGGTCATTGGCAAATGAGATTAGATTGGGGCAAATGTTGCATACATCATGAGCATTGTGACCATTAGTACAAACATCATTCGAACAACAAACATGAGGTCGCGCAACGTGTAACCAGCACATGTTCGCCCAAAGAACCTGACCCAACCTGCACCAGAGGCAGCATGATCCAACTGTCGCTGTCGGTGAGATAATCAGATGGCTCGGTCAAAGTGTCCGCTGTTGGATCTTCATTTTCAAGCGAGCAAATTGCATTTGATACAGCCCGCTGATATGCAAGTAGCAAATGCAACTCAGCTGAATTGATTCAAACTCCCTACTTATACTGTAAACCATGACAGAAATAGAAAGCTTACCTTGAGAATATTTCCAAGCTCGTGTTAACACGTTAAATTGTTTGGGGTTAACATCTGAGTACACACAACTCATCCTCCGTGTATATGGGCTGAGAAGCAATTTGCAGAGACCTTACATTTAGGCTACAGAAGAATTATGGTTAAATTAAAAGGTAAATCTTTCCTCGTACCAGAGAGTTTCTTGACAATTTTTCTAATACAATTGCGGCCATTTTACAGAACCAATTGCTCGTTTTCTCACGCTCGATGAATCATTTTTTTCAATTTCATCATGCCACACCATTTCCATCTTGTGAATTGCCACAAAATTTCAAAAACAGAGTTAATCAAATCAAATTAAAAGAAAAAAAAAACAATTTCAATTTTGAGAACCCGCTACCTGCTGAGCTTGTAATCATTAAGCAAAAACTTTAACCAATAAGAGGATTGCAAATTGTACCTCTGATATGATGACTGTGTCCCCTTCTTTAATTCCACGTTTAATTAGAGATTTGTTCACGCCACATGCCTCCAAAACATGCTGAAATCTTCTCAAAGACTCCAAATACCTGATCCACATTTAAGGTTATGTCGTATGTTATCAGATAATTTCAACAAAAATAAATAAATCCTCTTAGTACGGGATACATAGAACCACACCTCGCCCCCTCTGAAAAACATTATTAATCAAATTTAATCAAATTAATTTTGTTACATTTTGTACTCCCCAGATTAGATGTGATAGTTTTTAGCAGGTTATCATGCAAGATAACAACCAGTGAGAAAAAAGTTCTTTAATGAAAAAGAAACCTCATTGCACAAGGTTTCCACCACTACAAAGTTTGTGGAGGGACAAATACATATAGCCCAACCTACAAAACTCACTAATGCACCATGGGTCACTCTCAATTATGTCTATAATGACTATGAAAAAAAGAAAAATGATGGTTTCGTAGAGTTCTAAAAATTAAAATATTTGATTATATTCAGCACTATTAAAGAATTTTTAGTCTGACATAACCTTCTTCAAATTGAACTTCATCCAACCTTTTCCCCAAATGAAGTTATTGTTTCTTTTTAGTTTTACATTAGCTTGCTAATGTTCCTTCTTAGGTACTATAGTTTCATTTTTCCATCAGTGAATTTGCTTAGCTTAAGTTATAAACGTATGTAAAAGTGACATGTAACCACTTAAATTCCAGAATTTTTCTTACAGATATAGTGCAAAAATGATCCATCATAATGTACCTTCTTATAGTGCAATTTACGCAAATACGATACAAAAAAACCATTTTCATATCATTTCCAAAATGTAAGTGTTATGGTTAACAATTTTATCAATAAGGTGCTGCATAAGAAATGTGTGTGTGTGCGTGCGTGCGCGCGCGCACACACACACACACGCGCACACACACACACACACACACGAAGTTGAATACTTCACAGCAATAAGAACACAAGAATTGGCCAACACCCAATGATAAGGTCAGAATGGTCACAAAGGGAGTAGAATGCATACTGCCAATTTGTCATTTGAACAAAACGTTGTAATCCAGCCCCATCTACATGCCATGTATTAGAGCTGCTATCGTAAAAGATTTCAAATTCATTCATGGAAGAGCTTCGTTGCTTTTGTATGGTGTCGGCAACATGATTTAGATTCAATGGACCAGTCCACTCTGCAGCAAGAAGCAGCACAACAATGACTATGGGAAATACCACACATACAAAACCAAATAAATTACATGGATAAAGATAACCTTTACAATTCAAACGTAAATCTATAAAAGTAAACAACCAAACTAAGCTACCATATATAATCTTTTTCCAAACTGAAACAACATAAGGTTAGGAAATGTCAAATCTTAGTGCTTCACTAAGATCTATTTTCTTAGTGAAGTAGTTGTTGGTAGTCCATGTAGTCAGTTACATGGGCAGTAGTTGGTAGTCCATGTAGTCAGTTACATATCTTATTTAAGCCTTTAATTATGAAGAAAAAGTAGAGAGAACAGATCTATTTTCTTCTTAGGGGCTTCTTGTCTCTCAGAGAAGCCGAAAAAGGTCAAATTCTGAAGGTTCTAAGATAAGGTAGCTGGCCCTTTTTCATTATAACTTTTCTTCCATTCCAAACCATTGTTGGTGGAGATTTCTTGGTCCATTGTTTCTTAGTTTTTCTGTCAGCTGCAATTTTACTTTGGTTAGGATATTGTGGAATTTGTGCTTGAAGGCGTTTCCTCTCTTGTTTGTTTAGCATCTATTTCTTCTCCCCATCTCTTGGTTGATGTTCTGACCTAGCATTGTACACTTTGTGAAAAGTGCTTGTATTCATGCAGATGGTTTATTTTCCCATCAAGAAGGATATCAGATTTGTTTCATAATATCACCACAAGAAAAATTGCCAAAAAATCTCAGTTATCAGAAACTTATGATGGCCTTAAATAAAACCCAGACTAGTATAGTGATCTTAGAAATAAGAAAGAACACAAAGGTGAAGGTACATGCATAACATGGATAGTTTATTTTCAAGAACCAACTGAACACCAAATTAGTTTAGGATAACACACAAAGGAATTTAGCTGGGAAATCAGATTAGTGGCACAACATCACCACAAGGACACTTCTCACAAAATCTCAGTTATCATTAATTTGTAATGGTCTTAAATTAAGAACCAGTATATAATGAACTAAGAAAAAAAAGAATATAAAATGAAGGTATATACATAACACGGATAGTTTGTTTTCAAGAACCAGCTTCACACCAAATTAGTTTAGGATGACCACACATAATTGGAATTTAGGCTTATTAAGACAGAAAAATACATCAGTACCTAGTCATTGGACAGAAAAAATGCTATGATTACACCATAAAAACAGGAAAAGAAAAGAATAATAAATTAGTTACCTTCAGATTCCCTTTTTGATTTCCTTTCTTCCCTTAAAAGTTCATAGGCAGCAACCACAATATCATGTGTCCCCTGTCTATTCATTGCACTACTACAGAAAGGCTGGATTCCACGAGCTTGCAGATGTTCCTCGAATGAATCCCAGCTCTCATATGCTTCTGGAAGGTCCATTTTGTTATATACAACAATATACGGCTTCTCTGCGAGCCCTGGGCTAAATAATTCCAGTTCCAATCTAACTGCATCAAATTCATACTCTGGCTGCAGCCCTGAACCATCAACAACATGCACCTGAGGATCCATATCACAAGAGAAGTTTTATTAGTCAAAAATGTTAATTGTAACAATAACTAATACTAGAAGTAACTCATCTGCACAATTAAGATTAATTAGGAAATCCTACAGCTGAATAGAAAATTATTTTTACAAATTATTATCATTTAAGCAGCAAACCAGATGGCCCATGAAAATGAACAATAAGTATCACAACAAAGTTCAGCATATGAATTCGTTTATGAGTAGGCATTTAAATGAAGCACCCAAAATTAACCATTAGAACTAATTCAAAAGATTTAACCAGTCTTGCTATAAAAGAAACTTGTTAAAATTTAATGTATTTGATAATATATTGAGTATGAAAAATTTTAAAATAAGGTGCCAAGGTTACCAAAGAAAGAATAGTCACAAAAGCCTTGTAAATTTTCAGAAGATAGGATAAAACCTAGGGGATTCATTATCGTAGGAAGTATAGAATTCAAACATGGAACCCACCAAACACCAACATTCACATCTTGATGTATGCATTTCCATGCTGCACTATCAATTCATATCAAAAACTTATACCTTTGATAGTTATTGCATGAAACCTACTGCAGTTTTGAGATAATAGAAAGTGTCAAATGATCTTTGAGTCTACATTCTACTTATGGCTGATGTCAAAACCAGTCATCTACAGCTGAAATTTAACATATAGATGCCGAAACTACACAACAGACTAACTGATAATCAAGAGGAAGGAAGAAGAAAAGTAGATTGGAGGAAGACAAAAGAATAACAAAGATCTAGTGGCTTAAACTGCAGCACGTAGGGTTGACCAGAAGAATTCATGGAAAGATGTTAGAATAATGTAAGCTCATCAGCAAAACGTTCAAGAACTAAAGAAACATGAGCTATGACTATTACTTGTGCTTCAAATCAATTAATAACCATAAATATGACAAAGGGATATTGTCTCTGGCTTGAACATTAAAACACATTTCATATCCGTCAAAATGACCTCTATGGAAACTTGAATAGTTGATGATGATTGAAGTATAACATTGAAGAACAAATTATGTTTGCTAAAACTTTTATGATGTGCATCATACTCAAGTGAAAATTCATATTGAAGAAGACGGATGCCCGAGTCAGCAGATACAAGAAATGAGGAACAAGGATCATCAACGTGCAAAATAATCAGGAAGAAAAGGTATCAATAGGTACTGAATGTTAGAAACCCTAAAAATTGCAAGTTTAGAATGAGAAACACAACGGCGCCCACTAATCTTGCTGAAGATCATTTCAGTACTATCACTAATTATGCAAATTCTGAATAAATTCCAAAAGAATTATTGCTTGCATAAACTATGCATACTGTGCCAGAACTTTCTCCGGGAAAAGAAGAAACAACCCAACAACACATCAATATGAAATCAACTAGATACCATCTACCATTAAGTCTGAAAGACAAATGAAAGTAACTAGCTAAACACTGATTAAGCATTTTACCAAGACAGAACATCTTTCAGCATGTCTTAGGAACTCATGACCTAAGCCAAATCCCCTGTGAGCACCTTCAAGCAAACCTGGTAGATCTGCAACCACCATCGTGGCATCAAAATCTAATGAAACTACTCCCAGATTAGGAAGCAAAGTTGTAAAGGGATAATTGGCGATGGTTGGCTGAGCAGCGCTAATAGCACTTAAGAGAGTGCTTTTTCCAGCATTTGGAGCACCCACAATTCCAACATCAGCTACAAGCTTCAGCTCCAGATCCAACCACCTGAGGAACATTCTAGTTGGGTAACAAAACTTCTTGACCTACATAATTCTGACAATGAATCCAAGGATCTTTGAACAGATCAAAAAAGCATACATAATTTGGCAGAGAAATTCAATGCCATTAAGACCCTGCTTGCTGGAACTGGGTCTTAAAAATATATAGGTTTAACCTACTTTGGAGGAAAAATCCATTTCATACTGACAATTTGTATATAAAATATTCTTTCTCCAAATATGGTCATTATCTTATGCAGAGCCTACATATCAGTTCTTTTAGCCAGTTCATGAATTTTGCCATATGGTGCTGCTATAGAAATCAAGAGAAAGTTTCAACCATCGCATAATTCTGAAGAGTTTATCTAATCACAAGCTTCATGTAAGAACAGAAATTTTATGTTCACTTTCTAGATACGAACAGTAACAAAATTATAGTAAGAAATATATCAGACCCAGTTGCTTCATCAAAGATCTCTTTTTAGACTTCTCGTTAAGCTACAAAAACTTGATAACAAAAAAAATCTACAGAGATGGCATTGGATAGCCTAATCCATCAGCAAACTTGTTTATTCCAGAACATGACAATTTCTACATAATACATGTATCATAATTTATCTCAGGCTTCATATAAATTACAATCTTGGTTTGCCAAATTATTTAATTGATGCAAGATATAAAGCACTCATGTCCTTGTGGAAATAAGGTCTCTTCTTTTTTTTGAAAAAAAAGAAGAAAACTCTATTCCATTACTAAATAATGGTGCCCATCAGTTACAGAGGCCAAAAAACTATCAAAATCATCTCCCCAAGATTGAGATACCATAGATTCCCTACCAAAATTTGCCAGATTGTGGGCAATTACATTAACATTTCTGCTAAGGTAACTGACCCTCACAGCTTGCAGCTGTCTAAGTAAAATCAAATATCACTAACTAGTGATTTTAGATACAACAGAGTGCTTCTTCTTAGAATAACTCATCCAGCAACATGCTAGAGGTTCTTTTAATTGACAATCACATCAATCCAGGATTTTTATATGACAATCTTTGTGTTCAGTGATGATGATTACAACATCTTCTCTTTAAAATACATAACAACATTTCTTCTGTGAACTAATTTCATTTCTAATTCCCTCAACCTACTGGTTAACTGATTAATTTTCTTTAAAAAATTCAAATCATCAACTATTGTGTTTTGATTTTATAATGGCAACATTGTAGGAGAACCATGCATGTTATCCTTAGTGCCCCATTGCCCTTTTTATACTCACATAGCTTCAAGATCATCAGTCATCAAGATGAGATATGTTTCCTGCACCGATCGTACACACAATGATGATCATCAAATTTTTGTAGACATTCAAAATCATCAGCCGTCAAGATGACACATGTTTGCTAATCCCATGCAGGGTGGCTATCTAATTGTTTAGGAAGTTCGAGAACCTTTCAGCCATTCCCACCATAACAAAAATCCCTAGATGCTACTCTGTCTCAAAACAAAAGAAACACCAATAAGATAAATAAGGAGCAGTACAATATATATGCCTAGCTAATTTGACTCTCTCAAGAGTAGGTCAATTAGATAAATTGGATGACATGAACTTATTCCCTCTCCACTAAGAATCCGGAGGCTCTAACAAACTTCAACTTCATTGCAGTCTATATTGTAAGAAGTATGTCGACTAAATTAAAAGTCAGTCGTTGGAAATGTTTCTCATTTCAATATGAAGTCATTTCTTAAATATGTATATGCTCTCTTGCAAATTCAAGAATAAATACATATTTAATACATAAAATGAGAAGAAAACAAAAAAAGAAAATTTTAATACTCACATTTCGGCGCCCTCTTCTCCATTTTCTGCAATCTTTGGTACCTTATTAGTCCCTGATTTGAAAGATGCATTTCCTCTCCCACCCCGCCCACCAGGTAAGAGCAGTGCCCGCTGTCCAGGGTGCATTAACTCCAGCAACACCTCACCCAGCATACCTCCTTTGAAGGCCTCTCTGATCACAGTTCCAGGTGCCACCTTCACAACCACATCCTCTCCCTTCGCCCCAGCCTGCTTCCTTCCCTGGCCGTGCCCACCTCTCCCAGCCCTGAAGTGCACATTTTTACGGAATGGGAGTAAAGAATTCATTGCCCCATCGACCTCCACATACACATCTCCTCCCTTCCCTCCATCTCCTCCTGATGGACCGCCAAAAGGCACAAATTTCTCACGTCTAAATGCCACAACTCCATTCCCTCCATTCCCGGCCTTCACATATATCTTCGCGCTATCAAAGCATCTCATAATCGCAGGAACCCCCTTCTCCTTCACTTCTCCATTCCCAAACTCATTGTCCCCATCAAGATAACCCTCCAACTCCCCATCGGATTCAGACTCTAAATCCAAATCCGAGGCCTCAACCTCTGGATGCGTGGATCCATACCCCACAATAACCTCATCTTCATCCGATTCGAACTCCAAAAATTCGTCGTCGCTTCCCTCGATGTCCTGCACAAATATCGAACTGTTCAAAAGCTTCTTATTCATCAAATTCGACGCAGGATTTGTTACCTGTTGGACCCTAAACTCGCCCGAGCCTCGTGCGTGGAATCCGAGGGATGGATCGAGGGAGAACTTGCCATCGGGTTCAAACGTCAATAACTCATCTTCGATCACTTCCACAGAGAACGAACCTTTAGCCTTCTTATCGTAGCCTCTACTTCGATGACGGTCCGAAGGCTTTTCCTTAGAAGAATTTAAAGCCGGAACCGGCGACTCACGCAACCTAATTTCACCGGAGGTCGCTGAGGAGAACGGAACGACGGATGGATCGAGGGACAAGTCGCCCTTGGGAGGGAGGCGAGTGTAGGTCGTGGCCTCCCCACCGCCGCCGCTCGAGGAGCGGTAGGACGGCGGGCCGCCGGAGACCTTCCGGGACTTGAGGTTAGGCTTGGGACGAGATGGCCTTTTAGGGCTTCCGGCCTTAGGGCGAACCCCGGCGGCGGAGAGAGGACGGAAGCGGAGGGAGGAGAGGGCGAATGCGGCGGTCGCCATTACAGTTCCTTTGGCCGTTCTCTAGCCACAGGAAGAAGCATAGAGCGAGGAGAGGGAGTTTGCTTTCATATTTATATTAATTTTTATTGGCCCTTTTCTTTGGGATGGATAAGAAAGAAACACGTGGATCGGCAAAAATATCCTGAACGAAAAAGTGGGATATTTTCTTTTTCTTTTTTTATTTATTTCGAGAAGATATAATAATATAGGGTGAATTCTTGAAAATTATTTCTATTTTAGCTCTCGATAGACATTCCTTTTAATATTTTTTTAAGAATGTTCTTATTTGTTGTTATAATCTATGAAATCTTTTTTCATTATAATACAGATGTGATATAAAGCGAAATAAACTTTTGTATATGAACAAATACTAGTAGACCATAACAAACAGTAAAATTAAATAGAATATTGAGATATACGTGTAAAACCGAAAATCCTTTCAATGTGAAGGGTAAAAATGACGAAAGAAATTAGAGATAATTCACTATAATAATAATGAATACACAAATCTCAATCTCTTGTCCAAAACCATAACAACAATCACAAGATAATAACTGGGATATAAGGATCACGTCACTGTGCACAATATCTAAAACCTCCATAATTATCTCCAAGTAATCACAGTAAAAGTCTACTGTAGATCTGATCTAACTTGATATGAAAGCACCACACCCTCCGTAATATAAATTAAGGTTAGATTAAGAAGAAATAAGTTGTGGGCTGAATATGGGCTGTTAACCAAACAACCTCCCCCTTCAACCTATAAGGGAGGTTGTCTCATGACTTCTCAATGTGAAGTCATGCCGATCAGCTGTCGACATATCTCTTGTCTTTCTTTTGGTAAAGTCTTTGTCAACATGTCTGCTTCGTTGTCATCTGTATGAATTTTCTGAAGCTGCAATTGCTTCTCTTTCTGCTCACTTTCAATTGCTTTCTGGTAACTCTCTAGTTCACCTACATCAGTAAGCATCACATACTCATTTGTAGAGTATCTTCTGGAAGGTTGACGTTGTCTAGAAGATCTTCTCAACTGAGGTTCTGTAGGAAGTTACCCTCCAACTTCTTCTTACTCAATATGTCCTATAGGTAGATCAACATCAAACTCTACACCATCTTCCTGTACATCTCTCCCATCATCCTGATATACTAGAGGAATAACTGGGTCACAATATACTAATCCTGCTAATTCTTCTGCAAAAGTCTTGGCTTATGTCTTCTTCATTAAATCCTCAATGGTTTGATCCTCAAAGAAGATCATATCTCTATTTCTGAACACCTTCTGTTTTTCTGAATTCAAAGCCCGTAACCAAACTGATCATGTGAGTAACTAAGAAAAATACATTCTTTAGTCTTACCATCCAGCTTGGACCTCTCATTGTCTGGAACATGTGCAAATGCACGATAACCAAACACTCTCAAATGTTTGTAGGAAACATCTTTCCCTGACTATACATGCTCTGCAACATCACCATCTAAGATTGTGCATGGTGACAAGTTGATCATATCAACTACAGTCCTCAAAGTCTCATCCCAAAACCTTTTGGGTAACTTGGCCTGTAAAAGCATATATCTGATCTTTTCCATAATGGTGCGGTTAATCCTCTCTGCAATTGTATTATGCTGAGGTGTACCAAGAACTGTCATATCATGTTGGATCCTATATGACCTACAATAATTATCAAATAATCCTGTGTACTCACTATTATTATATGATCTTATGCATTTCAATTGTCTTTCTATCTCCCTAACCCTGGTATGAAACTCTTTGAAGACATTAATCACATGATCTTTGGTCTTCAAAGCATAGACTTAAATTTTTTTAGAAAAATATCTATAAAAGTGACAAAATAAAGTACATCACTTATACCAAGAACATCAACAGATCCATCAGGAGTTTTTATCCTCAGAGGACCATATACATTTGTATAAACATGGTCTAAGACATATATTTTTCTAGATATAATAGGACAAGCAAATGAAACTATGTGTTGTTTACCAACCAAACAATCAATACAAGGGTTTGAGCTTGCAGCCCCTTCTCGCTCATGTGTCCCAATCGCCTATGCCACATTTATGTTGAAGTCTTTCTCTATAGTATTTAACTGCTCACCATAAATTTTAGCCTGCAACCTGTACAAAATATGATATTTTTTTCAATTAGCTATAACAAGAGAACCCCTACTGAGCTTTCATTGCCCTCTATAAAATATGCTATCATAGTTTTCATTATCTAGTCTTTCAACTGAAATTAAATTCAACCTCAAATCAACCACATGCCTCACATCTTTAAGCACCAGCTTTTAGCTAAAGTTGGTCTTTAAATGGATATCACCCATACCAATGATGTCTGTCGTGCCATAGTTGCCCATCTTGACAACATCAAAATTTTCAAACCTATAGGTAGCAGAAAACTCCCTCCGTGGTATAGTATAATAAGAAGCACACGTGTCAATCACCTACTTAAGATCCTAACAAAAAAAAAAAAAATCATCAGAATGAGACAAAATCAAATAATTATCACCCTACACTACTTGTGATATTATCTTTTGACTATGTAGAATCTACTTCTTTTCTCTTTTTCTTGCTCTTCTTAGGTTGCTTATATTGATTCTTGTAATGTCATTTCTCACTACAGTTATAACAAACAATATCTTTTCTTGATCTTGACTTGCTCCTACCCATGTGTGAACTGCTTCTAGACTTTGACCTTCCTCTATTCTTTGAGATAAGTGCTTGTGAATCATTCTGAGATGTTGCTGAATTCTTTATTCTCAACTTCTCATTCAACAAACTACTTGTTACTTGACTCATGGTGACAACACCATCGGGCGCAGAATTACTGAGGGAAACCACCAGTGTCTCCCAACTTTCTGGTAATGAACTGAGAAGTAACAATGCCCACAACTCATTATCAAGAGACATTTTCATAGAGGATAACTGGTTAGTGATACTCTGCATTTCATTCAAATACTCAGCAATAGAAGCACCCTCTCTATATTTTAGGTTCACAAGTTTTTTGATTAAAAAAGTTTTGTTACCGGTTGTTTTTATTTCATAGAGACCTTCCAACTTTTTCCAAAAATAATATATAGAACTTTCAGTAGAAACGCCACTATCGAATAAACCCAACTGATTTTCGATCTACCCTCTTCCACTCATCATCTGTTATAGTTGTGGGTTTTGCATTGTTCCCCTGCAAAGGTCTATATAAATCTTTGCAATACAAGATATCTTTCATTCTTGATTTCCATATCATCTAATTGTTTCTATTTAAACTAATCATGCGAGAAATATTATTGATCTCCATGTTCAAATACAAAATTAAATCACTACAACCCTGCTCTGATACCAATTGATGGGATATAAAACGAAATAAACTTTTGTATATGAACAAATACTAATAGACCATAATACACAACGAAATTAAATGGAACCATAATCAAATATAACACCAAGATATACATGGAAAATCCTTTCAATGTGAAGGGTAAAAACCACGGGACAAACTAGAGATAATTCACAATAATAATAATGAATATATAAATCTCAATCTCTTGTCCAAAACCTTAGCAATAATCATAAGAGAATAACTGGGATACAAGGATTACGTTACTATGCACAATATCTAAAACCTCCATAATTCTCTCCAAGTAATTAAGAATCTATTGTAAATATTATCTCACTATAGATATTATCTCACCTGAATATTATCTCACCTGAGATGAAAGCACTACTATAGATAATTGAGAACAGTCTCTCTATTATTCTTGTCTTCTTCTCTTTCTTTCTTTTCTTTTTCTGTCTCTTTTTATAGCCACGACACCCTTTCCAATATAAATTAGGATTAAATTAAAAGGAGATGAGCTGTGGACTGATAAAGCCCACATTGGGCTGAATATGACTATCAGCCCAACAAATACAACTAAAACAATACCTAAATTATAACTTGAACTAATTGAATTTCTCAGTTATAATATTTTTAAAAAATATTATAAATTTATACAAAAAAACAATGTGATTGAATATAAATCTCTCTATTTAATTATTTTTATTTACAAATCAGCGAGGATACTTATTTAAAATACTATTTTTATGTGAATAATTTTGAGTAGAATTATGATGATCCAAAAAATAGCAAAAAATCAAACAATTATATAATATCTGTCTTAACATGTTGGAATTATTTAGCTAGTAATAACGAAAAATACACACTATATCAAAATAATTATGTTGGAGCTGAGCGGTATAGATTCTTATTTGTTATAGCTTGAGCCTTTTACGACGAAATTGATAGAGAATTGATGTTAATGTCGTATAAACATGAGACAAATAATTTATAGATATACGATTCGGTAAACTCATATGACTCGAATATGACATGGTTTATACGTAAATCTGAGAAATAATTTAAGTTAATATATTATATTTGATTACAATACATACCAATTTACGGTAATTACATCAATTTCATATAATAAAAAATTAGAGGAGTCATATTTCCTTTAATTTGTGTGTAGGAATTGTATTAGGTAGGATAATCCTACCTAAATTTAAAGCTAACTAATGTTTTTAGGCATTAACACCCTCTTATATCCAAATCGTGTATCTATTTACCTATTCTTACTCGATCCAAACCTAATATGTTGTTCATAAATAATAATAATCAAACAAACATGAGACCTATTAACAATGCACTAATCATCAACTGATTAATTCCTACTTAGTCCAAAATAATTAAAGATTTTTTCTGAAAGAAATATAATATATATATTTCCAAATCAATATCTAAAATATCCTTCACCAACTCTTCTCCTCAAAATTTTCACTCTTTTTTTTTTTGACTAGTTTTAATGTGTTATAGTGTTTTCATTTGAATCATTTACAGTATTTTTAATATTAAATATTATTAAAAAAAATTATAAAAATAATATCATATTATATATATATATATATATATATATATATATATATATATATATATATATTATCATTACTCGTACACCATTATGATATCATATTTTTAAGCTTATAATTAGTTTGGTGAAGATTAAAAGTCTATCAAGATCATTTTTAATATTTTTGAGTAGGTTTTTTGTTGTGATCATCAAGGCACTATAACAATTCAAACTTTTATTTTTATTTAGATAATTTTTATTTTTTAAAAAATTATTATCAATATATATATTTGAATGATAATATGATATATAAACTGATTTTAATATATTTTAATTTTATTTGACTCATTTATAATATTTTTTCTTGTGGTGATCAAAATATTTTAAAAATAAAAATATTATTTAGAAAGAAAAAAGATACTCAAAATATAAATATTCTCTAGCAAGATATTAAGCATCTTTTAGTGAGGCTTACGAATATTTTGACGGTTATGCGATCTGTCCATTCACATTTTGACGGTTACGATGGATACAAATCTTTATGGGCCTTGGTCCAGGTCTTCTGATGGACGGCGATAAGAAGTAGACTATGTTGGGGATCTGTTGCTTGAGTTGGATAAGATCCCACATTCTCGTGATTGACGGCTATCCTTGGCAATCGCCGTTTGCCCGTGTTGGCTTTAATCGACGGCGGTGGCTTTATTCTCTACTGTTTGCTGCTAGCGCTGTTCGTCTGGGAAGTCGAGATATCGCTGGGGACGCGGGGGTGGTGTGTTTCCCTTCTTCTTCTTCTTCTTCTTCGCGTCGATTTTTCTATTTCTATGTCGTCTCGATGATCGATCTCGTGTTTAGCAGAAAGAACGAGAAAGGAAAGATGTGATGTTTTGGAGTGTTTAGTTTGGGGATCGATCATTTGTTAACGTTGGAGTCGAGGATTAGTAACATAGGATTTTGAATGCTCGTTTTGTGAATAAAAATGTCGGCTTGTTTTCCTTTTTCCTTTTTATCTGTTTTTATGTCGGGGTTTCACTTTGGATTTCTTTTGAAGTTCTTCAATTATATCGTGTTTAGGGAGAAAGGAAAGATGTGATCTTTCGGTGTTTAGTTTAGGAATAGATGAAACATGAGACTAAGTTCATTTGAAGAAAAAACGCGTCTTTTGAGGAGACAAATCGAATTTGATTTCCTATTTAGTGGTTCATGAGGGGATGGGATATTATTCAGTTTGTTTTTTAATCTGCATCAAACATTGAGAAAAACGGGAGCAGTCTGTACATGTTGATTAATTCAATTTTTCAAAGGACTCCGTGATTTGTTGCTTGGTTTGTGGTTGTATCTCTATATTTTATTTAACTTTCTTAGCCGTGTAGCGTAATGTAGAAATAGACCGGTTAGTCACTGAAGGAATTTGATTTCTCAAGGGGAATGGATTTGATTTGTCCTCGGAAGTTGGTTGTATTCTCTTATTGAGTTTCTCCATTTTACCCAAAAACTTATTTTATCAAAGACGTAATTTTAGAACTTCAAAAATTAGCCAAATCTTTATACAAAATTATGGACAAGCTGTATCCTCCTCTTTGTATGGAATTTGAAATGTTCTGTTTGAGTTATAGAAACTCTGACCAGTTTCTCATGCATTCTAACTCTCTCAGTTTCAGAACCATCTTTTCCACTTTTGGTGCACCATGGAGATAAAGCGGACTCTGCTGCTGTTCTCCTTGGCCTTGGTCCTATCATCTGTTGTGAGTAACCCCATACCTTCTTTTTCTTTTTCCAAATGTTCAAATGTCTGTCTTGGTGGAAGTGTGAATAATTTCTACTTGCAGATTGCAGAAGGTCCACATACATGCCCAGCTAATCTCGAGGCCAAGTGTGATGGTGGTTCTTCAGATGGCTGGGAAGGCGAGTTCTTCCCAGGCATTCCAAAAATCAAATATGAAGTAATATCTTATTGACATTGTATTTTTTTATTGACTTTGTCCGAACATTGGGTCTGCTGCAATATGAACATGGTTTTCTTGTTGATTTGATTGATCAACTAATACAAATTTTGTTGCAATTTTCCCCTTTCACATTAGGGTCCAACCAGCAAAAATCCACTTTCTTATAAGTGGTATAATGCTGAGGAAGAGATACTTGGAAAGAAAATGAAGGTTTGTTTGTTGGTTTTCTTATTTAAGGATCAGTTGTCCTGTCATTTGTTGATGCTAATGCTTTCTAATTGTTATTGTAGGATTGGTTGCGATTTAGTGTTGCCTTTTGGCACACCTTTCGTGGGACTGGTGCTGATCCTTTTGGTGCCCCAACAAAATCATGGCCATGGGAGGATGGTACAAATTCTGTAGCCATGGCCAAAAGACGAAGTAAGATAATTTTATGTCAGCTAGTTAGTTGGACAAAGTAAGATAATATACAATCAGGTAGTTAATTAAAGTTAAGACACTCATGTTATGTCTCCAATCACAGTGAGAGCACACTTTGAATTCATGGACAAACTTGGAGTTGATAGGTGGTGTTTTCACGATAGAGATATAGCTCCAGATGGTAAAACACTTGCGGTAAGCAATGATCATTGTTGTTTCTTATCGTTAACTTTATTCAGACTTTAGCAGTTATATATGCTGATGCAAGACAATGATTCAACTAATTGCAAGATTCAAGTTATGTTGCTTCTGAGGCATGCTTGAAAAGTTTTTTAGCAAACTCTGTCACTGTTCATCCATAAAAAAGTTACCAGGGTTTGCTCAGTGATATAGTTAATTTCGAACTTTTTAAGTTTAACTGCTTAAGCATGTGAGAAACATTTTTTTACTTAAAACTCTGTTGTTTGACAATTTGGTATTGTCAGGAAACTAATGCAAACTTGGATGAAGTGGTAGCTCTTGCCAAGGAACTTCAGGTAATAATTCTGCATTACCACTTGTAAAACATGAGTAGAGCCTCTATAATGTTGCTATTTGTTATGATCTCTTTTCATTGTTCACTTATTATTATGAATCAACCATAGTAATTTAAGTTTTATCCCCTGACGAATCTCATATGTTTTACAGGAGGGAACTAAAATTAAACCTTTGTGGGGCACAGCGCAACTTTTCTTGCATCCTCGCTACATGCATGGAGCAGCTACTAGGTACTGTGTGATTCTTCTTTTAATAATAGTCTGTATTATCTTTCAAAGTATATATTCACCAACTTTCATCCTTCTGTCTTGCAGCTCAGAGGTTGGAGTTTACGCTTATGCGGCTGCTCAAGTCAAGAAGGCCATTGAGGTGTTAATTTTGAATATTTGAATGCCTTTAGTTTCAAATATCCGCTACATTTGTGCTTCATTTTCTTGTAGGTAACACACTACCTAGGAGGAGAGAACTATGTTTTTTGGGGTGGACGTGAAGGGTATCAGTCACTTCTTAACACTGATATGCAAAGAGAGCTTGATCACTTGGTATGAGTTAGTAACTATATTGGCCAGTCTAACCTGTTCAGAGTTAATCTTTTTCTATTATCAATTTTCTTTTATTTATTATGATAGAATACCTGAACAATTCATAATTGTAAAAGCACACATATTGTTTTCCAGATTATTATTCTTATGCATTTAAAAGCAAGGATTTACTTTTTGTAGGCAAGATTTCTTCAAGCTGCTGTTGATTACAAGAAGAAGATAGGGTTCAATGGTATCCATGTCTTGATCCATATTGGCTAATATAAGTTCATTGCACAATTAGGTTTTCAAGTCATTAGCTTACTAGTTAAAAGCACTCAGAAATTGATGTTCCATATTTTTGTATGAAGTTTGATTGTTAAAAAAAATCATTTTCTTTTGTAATTTATCTGATCTGACAACTATATCTAATAGTCTTATCTTCTTGGCATGCTTATTTATGTTTTCTTATTGCAATTACTGATTCACTTGCTATAGTACCTTTAACATCTTGAATTATAGTATTATTCATGATTTTTTCTTCCATACTCCAGGAACTCTGCTGATTGAGCCCAAACCACAAGAACCTACAAAGCACCAGTATGTATTGCAATTAAGGGTGATGGTCTATGATATGTTCATTATCTTAATCTGATTGATTTTTGTTATATCAGATATGACTGGGATGCTGCAACGGCCTTTGCTTTCCTTCAAAAGTATGGCCTTATAGGTACTTTTCTGTCCTCATCTTGCTCATATTCACATAAGTTGGTTACATAAGCCAGAGTACCATGACTTCTTGAATGGATACTTTATTTCTTCTAATTTTAAGTTATTCCATCAAACTAGTCATAGCAAGAGTTTTTGTTTTCTCTAGAGTTTAGCATTACGAAACAATTCAGTGACCATATGTTTTAGTAAAATCACTAGTTCTTTGATAATTTTATTGTGTCTAAGTATTGTTGATGAGAATTACCATGAGGACTGCTTTTTTCTTTAGTTTTTTTTTGTGATAAACTTTTAGCATAATTATAGAATTATTGACTTGTTTACAAGCATTGAATTGGAGTTCATGAAATTGCCCATTATGTTCCCAAGTTTTTCTTAGGTTTTGGCTCACCAGCTTTCCTAGTGATATACTGAAACACTATTATGGGTTGCAAATTATCATGGCTTCATTTCAAATCAACCAACAAGATTTATTTATATGAAATTTCATAATTATGAGTTTGAATATGTATCCCTATGGGCTAAGATTTTTTAGTGTCAATTCACCTCACTAAAGAAATGAAAAAAGTAATATATGCTACAGTTTATGAACTCATTTATAACTATCTCATTTTCAGCTTTGTTCTTTCTGGTTCATCCGGTCCCTGATGTTGTTTTCCAGGTTGATAATTGGTTAATTTTTAGCAATTCTAATCTAAAAGGTGTTTTTTTATGGTCCAAACAAGGAAATATGTTTGTTTTGATTATGCTCATTCAACTAATTCGGAAAAGAAGGGAATTTCACCCAGTATTCAGATTGCTGGCATTATGAAATGAGTTTATACATTCATGAACTTTGGAATCTGCAACAAGTACATGTATGCAAAATTCTATGGTTTTTCATGACCACCAAAATGTCATGCTTACACCTCTTATGGTTGGCCATCTTTAAAGACATTTAATAAAGCAAAAGACAAAATCATGACTGCAAAATCATGGCCCCCCTAAGCCTTTTATATGCATCTCTTGTGGTATCTACCATTTTGTTTATATGCATTCCTGTGCAGATAGACATAGCAGAATGATTATGTTTACATGCACTCCTGTGCAGAGGAACACAACAGAACGACTATCAGATATAAGTGCCTAATAGTTTTGGATTGACTGCCATATTGTATATATGTTTGAACATGTCAATGTGTTTTCTCTGTTGCTCATTTACAGGCTATCATTCTAGGCAGGCTTTATCAGTATATTGTAATATGATTGTTGCAACTAGTTTCAATATTTTCCTGTTGAGGTTTGCATCCTTTGTCAACTCAGTTCTTGATAGTTCAGTCTCTTGATTTCTATGAAGGTTTTTAAGATCACTATTTTTTCTTCATTTTATCACTTGGACTTACCATAACAAGTTTAGGTTCTCCATTCTGCTCAACAATGCACTTCGAAAATCTTTGCAAATGGAGCCATAGTTTGTAATGTGAATCTTGATCATTAGGAGTCTTAAGCATGTAATTGTTGATTCAATTGAACCGTACTTTTCTTTGTTTCTAATAGTTCCTTTCAATAAAGAAGTTTCTGAGTACATTATTCTGATATTTCTATGGTGCAGGAGAGTTCAAGCTGAATATTGAATGTAACCATGCTACTTTGTCTGGTCATAGGTAAGATCTGTCTGTGATGTGGATTTGACTAATGCTGACATATGAAGATTGTCATATGAAGATATTTGTTCTTTTTCTTGAAAATATCAATGGCTTTTTCTTGGCTGCAGCTGTCATCATGAGCTTGAAACTGCAAGGATAAATGGATTACTTGGAAATATCGATGCAAATACTGGTGATCCTCAGATTGGTATGTGCAACTATCCCTTAAAGGCACTTGAAGCTACAAATCTCTTAAGTCTTTCCTCATTGCTGGAGAATATATAATGATGTGTGTTTGATACCGTCAACTATTTTTGGCACAGGTTGGGACACAGATCAGTTCCTTACAGACATTGGAGAGGCAACCTTAGTTATGTTAAGTGTTGTGAGAAATGTAAGTCGAACTAAAATACTTGTCTGTCTTAATAGTTGAAGTTTTCTCTAGGTAATAGGATATACTACACTTTTCCAAGTTATTTTGGATCTATCACTATTGTTTTATTTGTTTTGATAGGGAGGACTTGCACCTGGTGGATTTAACTTTGATGCAAAACTGTTGGTGCTCTTACTCCTTATTGTCCATTTATTGATCCTAGATCCCTGAAATTGTTTTGATGACTGATAGCCGTATACAAAAGCAACAAGTGCATGTTGCTGCTACAAGTTAAACTAAGTGCTAAGCTTGTTTTTTTTCCTTGGTTTTAGGCGGAGAGAGAGCACTGATGTTGAGGACATGTTCATTGCTCATATTTCTGGAATGGACACATTAGCCCGTGGACTCCGAAATGTTAAAAAATTAAACGAGGTAATATGAAAATTTTATTTTATGTGAGACCACTCCCAGTATATTAATAAGGGTCCTTTCTTTATGATAGGATGGTTCCCTGGCAGAGCTTGTCCGCAAGCGATACCAAAGTTTTGACACAGAGATTGGGTCTTTAATTGAGGTCTGTTCATCAATACATCCATTTCTTGTACAAATAAAACCAATTGACCATGAATGTGGGATTATCCAACAATTTTAATGCTATGCATTTCATTTTTTTTATATGCTTCTGATCAGGCTGGCAAAGCCGACTTCGAGACACTTGAAAAGCAGGCCATGGAATGGGATGAACCTTCTGTTCCATCCGGAAAGCAGGTATCTATCTCGAACCCAAGTCTGTTTTCCATGCCTGTATGAAGCTTTCTGGTAATCTGAGTTCACCATGACCTTTGCTTTTAACTTTCGATGCAGGAACTCGCGGAGATGATATTCCAATCTGCACTGTAGATTATTAGGTACTTTCAACTTTTGTCATGGGAGATCAGATTCGTATAATAAGAACACTTCCATGACTTCCAAGTATTGTACAGCGTAGTCTAGAAATAAAAGTTGCAACCTTTCTACACTCAAATTACCGGCTCCCGGGAAAACAACTTGATTTTTGCCAATCAGTGACGCTTGTGATTTTGCAAGAGATAGATGTGATATCTCCACATTAGCGGTTCAATTATTTTCTGTTTACTTTGGTTTAGCTCAACATATTAGTTTATCATGGTTAAGAGATTTATTGCTTGTTATCGTTCGATTTCGGTGGTCGCTTTAAGAGTTTGTTGAGCAGACTAATTTGGTTTGAGCTCGAACTTTGATCTTGTCCATAACCTTGATCACTTGATGTGGTGTCGATTTGGAGGTGTCTTTCTTACGCCATAATAAAAAATATTTTGACAATATTTTTTATTTGCGTTCTACTTATTGATGTAACTACCCATGTTTCTGAGCTACTCATCTATGCATTCGAATTGTGGAGACCTGTGAAAGATTTGTAACAAGTATTACTGCAACATTCTTAGTAACAAAATAATTGAATATCTAACTTAGAGCACTCTTTCAACCAGTAAATTGTCAATTCTATACATAGTATGAGCTTATTTCTGCAGTCACAGCTTAGATCTTTCTTGCTTCCATCTCAAGAGAGGGCTATTCTCCCTATCAAACCTTCAATTTTTGAAGTATGGTTAATGGAAGGTGGTATAGTCCACCTTTCCTACTCTTTTACTATGCTACTTGAAAATTAGGGTTTAGAGATTAAAATTACCTAAATGAATTTGTTTGAGTGTGTGTGCATATTAGAAAGAAATATAAAAAAAATTGATTCAGATCAAGAAAATAATAAAATTAATATCAAATTAGAAAATAATAATAATATTGATTCCTATATCGATTTTAATCGATCGATATTGATCCTCATAGGTGGACGATCGATCGTAAAAAAAACTTAGTAATTTTTCTTTTAATACTCGAGTAGTAAAATAGTAAAAAAAATAAAATAGATCGAAGATGGATCAAAAGTTTCGATTATTAAACTTGTAGGTCTTAATTCTTAAAATCAAAATTTTCTACATCATTTCTTTTATCAAAGTTCGATTGAAGTTTTATTTAAGTAATAACAACATGGACTAAGCCCTTGTTGACCAAGTGGTGCACACACCACAAAATTTGCCATTGGTGTAAATAATTGCTAAAGTCAAACCTACCAATTAAAAGAAAAGAAGAAGAAGAAGAAGAAGAAGAAAACATAGTCAACACAAAATGTGAGAAGAATCAATGGGAAAGAAATGCCTGATTGGTATAAGATTGTAGAAGACTGAGATCAATTGGGATTTTCATTTTATTAGTGTGAAGTCCAATCTGTCCTAAAAAATATAGTAAATGTGACACTCTACCTATAAAGTAAAACAAATATAATTAATTCGACAGTGAGGAACAATTATTTTCTGCTCGTTATTGAATTACCCATTATTTACCGTTTGATAGATGGAAAGGGATGGATAAATATATACACACAAAATTAACTCTTTTTATTAGTAAAACAAAATTATTCCCACAATAATAAACAATTGTTTTCTACTCAAATAATTAATTAACAATAAAAGGCAAGTGTTTTCTACCCCTTTGAGAATTACATTTTTGCAAGAAATTAAGATATCATTGATTAATTAGTTGGCATGTGAAATATTGAGATAATTAATGGATGTAAAGGGGTATATAAATAGGTTAAAATGAAGTATTTTTATTAATGAACAGTATAATTATACAATAAAGAACAATTTTATTTTTACCCGTTAGAACGTTACCCAAACCTACTTGCTTTGTGAGCGGAGGATTCCCGTGGGGTTCACATAGGGTAAGTTTGTGGGGGACAAAATAAGTCCCTTTTTGTTAATATGGAATTTACCCACAACACTCTCTCGCAACATTTGGTGACTCCTTCCTTCTTACATCACACGCTGCTGACTTCAGCTCTCTTTCTCTCTCATTCGATTTTGACGGAGGTTGTGCATTTTGGTCCGCCCCTCTTCCCTAAATCTCATTCCCTTTGCGGATTTAGGCTCTGATCTGCTTCGCAGGCGGCGAGATTTCATGTAGGCACGTCGGGATCGATCGGAGGATCGAGGAGGAGCTGTCGCTGGAGCTGAAGTGGGTGGCTTTTGGGGGGGTTTTTTCTTGGTTCTTCTAATTTATGATGGGCTGTTTTCCCTGCTTCGGATCGGCCAGTCAGAGGGAGGAGGAGGAGGAGGTGAAGAAGAGGAATGAGGGGAAAGGTGGTGGGGGTTTCAAGGGTGCCTCGTTGTCGCACCATGGCGGTTCTGGTGAGAAAGTCGGAATTTTTCATAGGGAAAATTGTTTTTTACGTGAATCTCGTGGATCTGATGGTCCCTCTCTGCTGCGTTTTAGGAGTATTTGTTTGTTTAGTGCTGATCGTTTTTCTTTTCTTATCGATCTGTGGAGCTATTGTTCGTGGCCTCGCTTTAGGACATTCAACGTTTCTTTTCTAAATAATGCCAATTGATTTCATGATCATTGCATGAAGAGTAAGTAAGAAAAGAAAAAAGAAAAAATTGAAGCTATTTGTTGTGCTCTTGTTCGATGTTCCATCAGATTTTGGAGATCAGACTCCTCTTTTTGTGGCTAATTTTCTTGCCATATGCATTGATCTCTCCTTACTGAGGAGAAAGATGTCTTGTTCTCCCAAAAACGTTAGGGTGATGCTTTTGTCATGAAATGATCAGGGTATAGGAAGGTGAATGGGAGCTCATGCAATTATTTGATCATGCCTAAAATTATGTTCAAAAGAAGGTGCATTTATGGTTTTTAACAAAATATACGCAGGATTGCGGAATTCAAGAATATTCATTTGTCTCTCGGCTTATGCAACTTATGCTACGAAAGCAAATATCATATACTAAGTCATGTTTTGCTGTCAAAATATCGAGTTTCTTGTTTACTGTTGTGGATTGGTTGTGGCATTAGACAAATTGAGGTCGAGGACTGGTTCAGACTCCAAGAAGGAAGCATCAACTCCGAAGGAAAGCAATGCCGGTCATATTGCAGCTCAGACATTCACTTTCCGTGAGCTTGCTGCTGCCACGAAGAACTTTAGACAAGATTGCCTTTTGGGTGAAGGTGGTTTCGGTCGTGTATATAAAGGAAGGTTGGAGAATGGACAGGTTAGTTTCTGTTTTAGTACTTCATGTGACTAGTTTACCTATAAATGTCTTGATTGCTTTAATTAAATTGATCGGGAACACAAAAATACCTTGTATTGTAAGCTTAGAGATATTATTACAATCTAAGATTGCTGCTTAGGAAACATGTGCATCTGTTATGTGAAAAATGGTATCTGGCATTTAGCATGCAGCTGATGTAAACCAATGCAGGTTGTTGCTGTTAAACAACTTGACAGAAATGGTCTTCAGGGGAACAGGGAGTTTCTGGTTGAAGTCCTCATGCTTAGCCTCTTGCATCATCCTAATCTTGTCAATCTGATTGGTTATTGTGCTGATGGTGATCAACGATTGCTCGTCTATGAATTTATGCCTTTGGGATCATTAGAAGACCATTTGCATGGTTAGATTTCTCAGTTAGCTTATATTACTGATTTAGCCTTGTTGTTCTTATTTTTCCATAATTCCTGCGGTTGCAGTTCTTCTAGAGTTAGACATGTAAAGTGTTAATTAAGTATTATAAATGTTAAAGGACGATTGATAAAATAATTTACATCATCTTACATGATCTGCAAGGGTTTAGATTCTCTTTTACTTGAATGAATACTTAAGAATGAAGGGTGTCACAAATGAGTCCAAATTGAACTTATGAAGGTTCAAGTTACATTAACCTAGAATTCCATACCCTGCTTGAAATTATTAGATTATGTCTCTGCAAATACTTATTTGGCTTGTTTGGTTGTTTGTTTAGAATAAACTACTTGGAAATGTTTGACGTAAGATCTTCTAGTTAAACTATCATATGTTCTTTATGGCTTACATATCACTTTTGTCCATTTTTTACCAACTCCCTTGATCTCATTCACTCCTCTTCAGAGTTCATAGTATATCTGAATCATATAAGTTTAGCCCATAGTGACTAACCACCTCCACAATAGGGAGAGTATCTATCATTTGTTGTTAACAAACAATGGCCAGTTTTTGAGCTAAAGTACCCACCTACAGACAACTGTATTTTTAGTAAAACAGCTATCATGAAATGGTGATGGCTGAACATGCCAAATCCAGCATCAAATCATAGCCATGGTGTCTGGAGGACTGCTTCCATGGTCTTCATTTTAGTACGTCTTTGAGTTTATAATGCTCATCAGCAGAAACTATACACACATATAAAATGCTGTTAGTGGTGGGACAGTAAGACTTTTTAGAAATGGAATTGTGAATAATGTCCTCTTCTTGTAGTATTGGGTACCAATAAATTTCCACCAGTTCTCTAGAGGAGAAACCCACCATGTTTCACTTTGGATGCATGAATGGAACCTGGTTGATATTTTATCAACCCCAAAGATAGGGTGCTGTAAGTTTGGCATGTACCCTTGAGGAGACCTGTATTGGATGTGTTTGAGTAGTATCCTGATAGAGTTATACATAAGCTTAACGCAACAAAATTATTAAATAGCTTTATTGAGATAATGAGCCAAACTGCACATGCTTACTTGGATATATATCTTATTGTCTTGCCTAAGCTTTCAATTTAGAATTGTTTTTTCATTCATAAAGTAAATGTTTATTACACAAAGCTTCATATTCCTTGTATACAAATAAAACAATTCACCAATGTTTATCCTTGCATACATTAAATTTTAGATAGATCATGGTCCAAATAGGAGAAAATTGTTAAGGGCAACAGATAGCCTAAAAACAAGAACCTATTTTTACGGCTAAAATTAAATTGCTAAGCATAGCTAATTTCATTGTACTAAAGTTGAAGATATATCCAAGCCTGAACCTTAAGAGCTTATAAGCAAGTCTGGTAATAAAGTTACTAGTGTCAAATCCTCTAACATAATTGCATTTCTCATCTATTCTAGAACAATCAATCAAAAAGCATGAATATTTTTTGAAGTATTTAAATAATACATCAGATTTCATATATTGCAGCTGATCTTCATCATTGAGTCCTGACTGGCCCTTAATGGGCTTTCACCAAAGGGCATCTGCATAGTTGTACTGATTGCCCTTTCATAGTTCTTACAGCCGGTATAACCTGATCCCAAAAGTGGCTGTTGGCTTATATTTTGGTAGGTTGATTAAGGCAGTATGCATGGCTGGTGAAATTTGTTTCTAAACAGAGGCTGTCAGCCCATATTTTGGTACGCAAATAAGATAGGATTGCTAGTTTTCTTTGTTTGCTATGTGCTAGACCTTGTTCAAGTCAATTTTCTTCTTTACTCCTTGGTCCTCACCAAATTAAGCCAGCTGCTATCCTTAACCATGTGAAGCTGAGTGTACACATCTTGATGCACGAAATATTTCTGGTCCCTTCTTCTGAAGCCACCTCGTTCCTAGTTTGATTGATCTGACAGTTCGGATAGGATTTGATATAATCTGTAAGATACATCTAAATTATCCTTTCAACTTGTAATTACGAGCCACGTTTTAAAAAACCAAACGTTTTTGGTAAGATACAATATTTAAGGAGCAATTTTGATATGTCGTGGAACTCAAATTAGGGAGAATGCTAGTCACAGTGTGACCTGCTGGCACTGTCTCTTACTTCTTTCTAGAAATGTTTCTACACCAGGCTAATGTTATCGACACCATGGAAACTTATTTTTTTGAATGTTCTCAATACTCCTGTTTGTCAAAGAAATATACGACTCAGGGAACATATTAGTGGAAGGATCAGGGAAAGTTGATTGAGTTACACGATACATTATAGTAATGTCTCAATAATAACTTGGCAATTGGATTATTTTAATGGCTCTTTTTAACTCTGGGTATTCTCTTTGGCAATTCATTATGAGTCATGCCATTTACTAAGCAATTGCCAAGTTAGATTTCTTGAGTTCTAAAAGATACTAGACTTCTTCACAAATTTGATTCCATTCTTCTTAACATCTTGTTTTGTTATGAGACATGCCATTTGCTAACCAAAACCAGAATTTATAACGCAAAGATCTTGAGTTCCAACAGACACTAGACTTTTCACAAATTTGATTCAATTCTTCTTAACATCTTTTGTTGTGCTTTAACCTGAATGGACAACATTATGAAAATTTAAAAAAAATTGCTTGTAGCTTTTTTTGTGAGACTGGTTATTATTTAGTTAAACTTCATTATTAGCAACTGTATCTATCATCTGCTTCTTCATCCTTTTATGTGGCTTTTGTTGGTTGTCTGGAATTAATGAACTTAATTGCCCCCATTTTTCTGCATGTCAGAGAAAAGGATAATACCTTGATGCTTTTATGGAGTGATGTTATGAGAATATATGACTGATTCAAGGTCCCAGACAAATCAACTTAATTTTTATTGTTATTTTTTTTTATTTTATAATAGATATCCCTGCTGATAAAGAACCATTAGACTGGAACATCCGGATGAAAATAGCAGCTGGTGCAGCTAAAGGTTTGGAATACCTGCATGATAAGGCGAATCCTCCAGTTATTTATCGTGACTTCAAATCATCAAACATACTTCTTGGTGAAGGATATCATCCGAAGTTGTCAGATTTTGGGCTTGCAAAACTTGGTCCTGTTGGTGACAAGACTCATGTCTCAACCAGAGTGATGGGAACATATGGTTACTGTGCTCCTGAATATGCTATGACAGGGCAGTTAACAGTGAAATCTGATGTCTATAGTTTTGGTGTTGTCTTTCTTGAACTGATTACAGGGCGTAAAGCAATTGACAATACTCGGCCTTCTGGAGAACAAAATCTAGTTGCATGGGTATGTTGCTGTTTCACTTTTTTGTAATACCACATCTAACCTCTGGCATAGTAGTAGAAATTTTGTGGAGTGATTCAGATTCTTATTCTCAACCTTAGATCCCAAAAGTAAAGATTAGAGATTCATACAAAGTATAAAAGTTTGGTTTTGTGATGGCCTTGCAAATTTCAGTTTCAGATATAGACGAAAACTGTGACCTCTTATTTTAAATCTTATTTACAGGCTCGTCCATTATTTAAAGACCGTAGGAAGTTCCCCAACATGGCTGACCCATTGCTACAAGGCCGATATCCAATGAGAGGCCTATATCAGGCACTGGCTGTTGCAGCTATGTGCCTGCAGGAGCAAGCAGCCACTCGACCTTTCATAGGGGATGTCGTGACAGCACTTTCATATTTAGCTTCACAAACTTATGATCCAAATGCAGCTAGTGTTCAGAGAACCAGGTTTGGTTCATCTACCCCCAGGTCCCGAAGCGGGTCTGACAATCAACAGGCTGTTCATTCACCACATCAAAATTCTCCAGACCTTAGGCAAAGGGATCCATTCAAGGCGGGTGGTAAAGGTGCAAAAGTTGGCAGAGGTGGTTCTGCTGGTGGCTCTGGGCGGAAGTGGGGCTTGGATGACTTGGAGACTCATGAGTCTCAGATGGATAGCCCAGTTCATGTAGGGGTAGCAGAAGGCTCACCAAAGACTGTCGATCCGAATCTTGTCAGAGAGCATGCTGTTGCAGAAGCCAAACTATGGGGTGAAAATTGGAGAGAGAGACAACCGAGAAATACACCAGGTAGCTATGATAGTACACATGAGTAGGGGTCTTGTTTGGATGGTGCTTTTCTTGCCATACTTTCATGCACAAAGGGAAGATATAGGTTGCGTGCTTAGCTGGTCAGGACATATGACGTTTGCAGGTTTCATCATGGTACCACATTCTTTTTGTGAATAAGGTTGATGCTCTGTGACATCTACTTTCTTGTCAATCTGCTATATCCGCTGGTTCCTTTTCCTGAGAGACGTGATGTGCCTTACTGAAGCCTTGTAATGTGGCGTACAAGATGGCACAGCCAAAAAGTAAAAGGTCGAAAAAGCATTCAGAAAGTATAGAGTTTGGATTTAGAATGTATACATGCAATCTAGTACAGTCAACTCGTACGAGCAAATTCGGTGCACATTCTGTGTAGTGTCTTTTTTACTCGAAGTACAAGAAAATTTTATTGGATTTTTGTCCATAAAATCTGCACATGAGTTTTCTGTTCACATCTCGTCTCGTAAAACTATGTTTCTTCAAGTTGTATGTCATGCTATTGGAAACTTGCAGAATTCTGTTGTATTTCACTGTGTGAATTTTCTAGCTTCCACCCTTTCTGGTCACTGTTATGTCAGACATTGTTGGTTCCATTTGTTCTTATAATGATGGATGATTATTTCTCCAATTGTTGTTACTATTGTGACACAGGATAAATGTTTGGTACAAGAATTATACAGACTTGATGTTGTCTATTGCCTTTCTTTCATTATCTTCACCTGAGGAATCCATTTTAACCATCACCAGGTAATTTATGACAGCTTGACTTGAAGTATGTGCTTTTGAGTTGTAGGAATTCCAATCCTTTGCTTTGTTCTATTTGGCTCTGACTTTTCATCAAAGGTGAGAAACAATTCTTATTTGATTAATCTAACAGCCAAAAAAGTCTCTTATTTCTTCAATCTTTGTGGCAGGAGTCCCGGTGATGATCTAATTCCCAGTTCAAGAGGATCAAAGACTGTGCATCAGGGAAGTCCTTTTGAGTAAGTTACTATGGTGCGCTGCTGTACTTTTAACCACTGGGTACTCTCTCTCTCTCTCTCTTGGCCTTCATGCCTAAGAGAGAACTCTTTGAATCTATTGTTGCTTTTGTGAATCCACTTGTTCCACTTTCTGATACTTTGCTTTTGATCAAATTCTATGCCTTGTTCATCTTATGTTTTCTTGGATTTCCAGAACAACTATACTTCCTACCCGAATCATTTTGAGCATGGACTTAAAATGCATACCCAAAACGTTGTCCTTTGTGCTGACTCCTATATCTTGGTATGAAGCTCTTGCCTGAATGGATTTAGGGAGAGTTAATACATGTAGTCTTATCTTTTTAATGTACCTACTTGAATTGCTAGATAGAATTGTATATTTAGAGCCTTCTTTTCCACCAACATCTACACGAATTAGTTTAAGATGCCTCTTGTGACCTCAAATAGTTGATACTTTATGCTGTTATTGTTTATCTCACATATTTATATGAGTTATTCACATGATAATGGTGGAAACTAAACATAAATTACCTTTAAGTTGTTCACATTATAAATAACCTTCACACACTATGATGGCTCGACTGATCAAAAGTATCAGAGAAAAATAGAATTATACATGAAATCAAAGATTTACTTCTCATGAGTATAATAATATTGCCACTTCTGCTATGTATTGTTATTATCTCTTTGGGAAACTAAGATAAATGTTTCAATGGATTATAATGATTGCATGATCGCTAGAAATGCCTAAATAAAACCCTTGCATCGACGTGTTTTTGAATGCTTATTAAACAATGATAACACAGGTTCATACCATTCATATAAACTCGAAAGAATATTTTTCTCCGTATTTTAAATACCAACTTAATACGAACGAAGTTGAGCATACATGAAATATTTCTCTAATTATGTGTTCGGTTATTACAAAACGGGGATTGTAATTTTTCATGATTTTTTTATTTTTCAATCAAATTTTTTTCTCTTATCGTAAAATAATGATCAAGTTATATTATTTTTAATAACCATGTAAAAATATAAAAAAAAGGTAAATCCTCTCTTACACAAAATTTAGATGAATGATGAATACCTTATTTAAATAAATAAATAATTTTTTTTGTATGATGTGCTATAATGTTAAATGGATTATAGGGATTATTTTGAAAACCCACGAGCAAACAAATCGCATATAACCGATGAATTATTAAGTAATTCATGATGAAAAGTTCAAGATTTTTGGACTCCAAAGTCGATGCATTATCGATGCGCGACAGTAATCGGATATCCCCACAGAAAATTCAATTTAATTTAATTATTTTTAATATCTTTTACCCGAATCCGATTTAAGTGAGTCGGCGGTGTCCGTACCCGAAAGAACACGGTCCGACGGTGTCCTCAGCCAGCCACTCTGTGGGTCCCATGAAGGGGCAACCAATGGAGAAGCTTACTATGGTGCCGGGTGGCTCGGCCGAGAGAGACGCAGGGAGCGGTCCAGGCCCCGCGCAGGCGCACGTTTCACACGACGACTTCGGTCTTTATACTCACGGCTCGGGAGGGAAGCCGCCTCCGACGACGACGACGACGATCGGAAATGGAGAGGGACGGTGGAAGCTCGGGACTCGACCTGAGGTGGAATTACCTCCCTCGCGATGTCGCCCTCGACATCGTCTCCTTGCTCGAGGTGCTCTCTCAATCCTCTCTCCTCCTCCTCCTCCTCCTCCACCATGCATCTGAACCTCAATCTTCGGCTCTTCACCAATAGGCCTCGGATGTATGCTCCTTGGGCATCTGCTCCAGGTTCTGGCGGGACATCTGCTCCTCCGACTCTATCTGGATCGCGCTCTACGGGCGGCGGTGGCCCTCTGAGGACCGCCGCCTCGTCGCATCGCCCTCTCAGGTCAGCAGAAAATTTCATCGTAATTTCGCCCCCTTTTTGTTCTTTTACTCGTGTTGATTGTGATTCACGAGGGAAGAAACTAGAAAGGCGTTTCAATCTTTAATTTGTGATTGAAAAGGGCCGTATCTCATGGGTGGGTGGGTGGGTGGGTAATTCACACACTGTTGCTGCTCTTAACTAACAGGCTAAGATATGAAACCTTGTCTTTTAATCGAGCGACAACTTGAGCCAATTTTTCATGTTCTCAGGTTAGTCGACATATATGCTCTAAATGACTGAAATCATACACTTGCAGTACTGTTTTAGCTGTTTCTACATCAAAACATATGTACAACATCATGTACTTGTATTATGTATATGGTTACCAATATATGTTCCAATCATCGTTGGTTCTTCATGGTCTCAAGTGAATCTTCTTGAAACCACAGTTGTAGCTTGTATTAGGAGAGTGGTAACCCATATTTGGTATAATTACAATGATATTTTGAGTTTTGTGGTAATCATGTTAAATTTTTGTGGTTGCTCATCTTAAACCCCAATGGGCAAGTTTTTCAAATGTTATCTAGGTATTGTAAAGAGAAGAGTTGATTGGTGGTCTAAAGGTTATATCACTGGTCGAAGAACTTCTAATCCTGTAGTATGCACTGTTTTGTACAAAGTTATGCTGGACCAAATAACTACCACCTAACAACACCAATTCCAGGCTCAAATGAGAAAAATAGATGATTGCATTAGGACACTGATAGCCAACATAAACTATGTTAGATTTCATCGAAATGAATCTTGACTACTTTCATTGTAAGGTTACGCAAGTCATGTGAGATTTCTTCACCATCTAGGTGTCTTAAATTGCTTGTCCGGAAGCGACTCGTTTGGATATAGTGCAAAATAGGTAAGAGTTTCATGTTGTATTGCCAATATATGTTAAAAAAATGAGTTCAAACCAAAGGGTTAAGCTATCAATTTAGAATGTAGAAACACTTTTAGGGAAAGAATTAAGATTGATACATATTAATGAAGCGAAGAATAATTTACATAATCTGTTTATAAGGAACTGAGTAGATAAAATATCTAAAAAGATTGATAATCCTGGACATAAATTTTGGTTTATTAAAAAATAAACAAAAAAGCGGCATAGGTATTGTTTAGACAGGGATATTGCGAAGTGAAGAAATTGAAGGATAAAATTATAGTTTCAAAAATTATACTAGTAGAAGAGACAACCCTTGTTTAGACAGGGTTGTATTTCACTCGCTGCAATTAGGAAAGGAATTCACATCTGAATACTGAGTGACAACCCTTGATATCACTGTAGTTGTATGGCAATGTTTCCTGTGAATTAAAAAAGAAAGAATCATGGCCATGCAATTTCAAAAGTCAAAAGAAGAAATGTTGGTCCCTCTAAAGTTAGAAGTAATTACAGTACAATCAAAATCATCAACTGAATTTTGTACATCTGAGGCATCATTCTCATTTGTCTGTCCTTGATATACTTGTTCAGAGCATAACATCCTTTGCGGTGGCAATGAAGATTTTTTTGGATATTGTATCTCTGTTCATTTCAGTTTGATTTAATTGATCACTGTAATGTATCTTTTACCCAGAAATTAATTTATGTGCTCACTTCCCAATAATCACTTATGGTACAATAAATGTAGTACAGAGAATAATGGCGTCACATAAACTTTTTAACTGTTATTTTATTTTGTAGGAATGCAAAGCTTTTTACATGAACGAGCACAAGAAAATGGCCAGTGCTGTTTCTGCTGTAATAAAATATGTGGAAGAGTCGACACAGAGTGGGTCACTGGAAATTCGTTTTTACATGAAAGCAATTGGTGATCTGACGTCGATGAAACTTGGTTTTAGGGACGTGCAGCTGTTTCTGTTCAGAAGAGAGCAGAACGTGCTATTGAATCTGATTGGGTGTCATTATTGCATATCTTTTCTGGAAATACCAGTCAGTAATCCTCTACACAAACTTCCTGTATTACATTTCCTTGGGTTTTAGATTATTGTTGATTATTCTTTAACCAGGATGATAGGGTTTGTAAAATTAATTATTCCTTGATATTTGTCAATCCCCTTTAACAAGATCTGTTGGTACTCTAAAGTGATTCTTTTTTAGATTCATGTCAACTTTTAACTTTCAAATTTTGGTTTCATGATGTGGCACTTATCTTTCCAGTAAGGAATGATCAAGAAGACATGTAAAGGTCGGCTGTTATTATATTTTGGCAAACATGCTGCTTGCTTTTTCTAGACAATATAAAGCAATATATGGCCTCTTTCCTTAACTAAACTTAGTGATTCCCTGTAACATCTTTTTAGAAGTTGTAATTATATTGAAATATTGTCAATGTGGCAGATTAGTAAATCTTTCTATTGCAACACTTTAAATGACTGATATAGGTGGTGCGTATTTTAGAGTGAAGACTTGGGACTTCTATGATAGAAGATGTCACAGAATACAAATTGCTGGCTAAACTTTCATTTTATAAATTGTTTTAGATTCTTAAATTTAGCTCTGAACAGAAGCTAAGAATAGCTGATCTTGAATTATACCTGAAAATAAAACACATGGAAAAGTTAATGAGAAAGTAATTTGACTACCACATAAACTTGGTTCTCAACATTATTTGAGCTATAATCTAAAACATTTTCACTGAGGTCTTCAAATTGATTCCTGGAGATAGAAGTGAATATTCTATCCTGTTGCAGACAGTTGTCACTGTTGAATGTCAATTTGTTCTTGAAACCTTGCCCATTGTTTACAGCATAAAATAGGTCATAGTTCTAATCATTTTCAATAGATGGAAAAAGAATTGTAGGATTAGTTCAAATGGGGTCAGTCCAATTTATAATGTTCTCGAATTATTTTAGATTACTCTAGAGATTCTGTATGTAAGGTCAAATCCAATAATTAAACATCAACATGATTGTTTCTTTAGTCTAATTAAAAGCATAGAAAACATCCATAACATAGTATCTTCTATAACAGAAAGCAAGACTGTGCTAGCAGCCACAACATTGTGTAATAACAGCATATACTTGGTTATTCTGCGTTGCACGAACATTATGCATTAACATTAACGAATAACATTATCCATGCAAATTATAGTTATCTTCTATATGGAATCAAATAAAAAGAAGGATCATCTAGTGCATATGGCTCCCGCCAATCCTGGATCTGGGATCTAGGGAGGGAATTATGTGATCAATCATTTGGACATAGGTCACAAGGGAGCATCTTTTCTGTGGCATTACGTAGAATCAAATTTTCTTAAGGATTCTTATTCTGCATGAATTATTCTTTTTGTGAAGTTCTCTTTAGTCCAAAATCATGTTAGGAATCTTACCTGATTCATCAGTTCAAAAGTTCAGGATACCAAACTAATGATCTTCTCTATGGTGGTGGCATCCCAGACTGTTGATCTAATGGAAGCACTTGAAATCTGCCAAATACTCGAGCGACAAGTATGCGTGAGGTGGTTTATGCTATGTAGGCGGTTTTACGGCTTCCCCATGCCTAATGAGCACCACTCTCACATAGTGTCTCTGGGTGATCTCGCCATGGGCAACGAGGATGAGGTATTTGATTTGCTCAACTATGGCATAACCAACCAAGGAATGCGTATCCGGATCTCATCTGTTGGATCAAATGGCACATGATCCTGACAAATCATGCCAATCTGAAGGTTATATCTATTAAACTTCATTTTCCATGTAATATATCTAATAAATGTGGATGTTTGTGCATGTGAATGATGGTGGTTAACTGGATGTACCACAGTATGCATGTCCCTTAGTTTGTGAATCTGCAGCACTGCACCATATGCAGTGGAACATTTGTGTTGCCGCTTGTTCATAACTTCTAGGTTTTGATTTCAACTCTTTTCCAGCGGAAAGCTAGTAACTATCTTTCCATAGTAAGATTGATATAGCTTCTCAGATTTGATTATTTGTGTTAAAAAGTGTTTTCAAACACAGTTCGTTCAGTCTGAATTATAACAGAAAAAACTTAAATTTATAAGGATCTGATGAGTATATTATCATTTATTAATATATTTATTGGCTTAGATATTGTTCGTATGTTTTTTCATTTAAAGAAAAAACACATGAACATAAGATATCATTTTATTTCTCCAAATGACCATCTTGGGCTTTGATTACAATTAACCATACCATTCAGGTGTATGATAGGCACAATTATAATAAAACAAAAATATTACAGGAATAAAACAAAAAGATAATAAATAATATAAAATAATAATAGATAATAGAATTATCTATTTTCTGTAACCAATTTCTAACTATTCAAAAAAAGAAAAAACAAAACAAAAACAAAGTTATCATTTGTCATGTTGTCTTCAAAATTATAATGGTAGCCTTCCCTTCCATAACCATAATATGCTCACATTAATCATATGTCAATACCTTTCTTGGAAACCAGTAAGTCCGACACAATCCCATATTTCGGAGCTGGCATCACAATGATTAACAAGTAAAAAATTATATCCGTACACTGACGTGTCACATTTATAGGCATCATTCATGTTACTCATCTACACTTGTCTAATATATTTATTGTGAACATATATGATTCATACAAAATTATTCTTCTTGCTTTCTTCCTCTTCCTACAAGAAGTTTCAAAGTTTTCGGTTCCTATATTGTTTGATCATTTACTCTTTGTAAAAAAAAAAAAATTGTATAACATTGCATATCCTGTCCATTATATATATATATATATATATATATATATATATATATATATATATATATATATATATATATATATATATATATATATATATATATATATCGTAGAAGATAAGAATTTTTATATTTAAGAACACCGTATACCCTTTTTCGTCATCCCAAATAGTAATCTTCATAACTTCTTGTGGTTTTATCTTGTTGACCTAGTATAAGTTCGAATAGTTTTATAGTTGAGTTTTATCATTTCTATCGATAGATTTTTCTTCTTCTATTATTCAAGCCTTTAAGGATCATGCTTCTCCTTCTCGATTAGATCAATATATTTCTTTTGTCTATTCTTAAATTTAAGAATACCATGATATAGGAGATTTTATACCTATTTCGCTTTGCAATATCAACTTCATAATTCTTGCCAAAGTGTTGTTTAATAGGATAAAGCCTCATCTTAATATTGTTATCTTTCAAGAGATTGGATCAATTAACGATAATATTTTTATTACCAATAAAGTGACATATTCTCTTTATAACTCAAGGATCGATATTTTTTTATTATGATTAAGATTGATTTGTAAAGGCTTACCATAGGATTTCGTGGGATGCCATCTTAGCTATTATAAAACTTACTAAGTTTTTTGATAAGTTTATCTCTTATATTAATACATGTATCTCTATCTCACTTTTGTTTGTCTAGTGAATGAGCACCTATGTCAAGGGGTGTAGTGGGGTATTCGGTGACTTTATTTCTCTGTTTCTTATACCCTTATGTCATAGATTTTATCATTCTTTCTTAATGATGCATGTGTTAGAGGTGCTATTTCTCCCTTTTATTTTAAGAGATTATTTAAAATTTATTACATTATATACGCTGGTGAGATTTTGTTATCCTTTCTTGCAAATAAGTGTTCTTGCCATACTACTTAGTAGATTTTAAGTGTATATGAGTCTTTGACTAATTAGAGGGTGAATATGGTCAAATCAAATATCTTTTTCCGTAAGCATATTTTCTTCCAAGTGAGAGAGGATCATTTCCTCGTATCTGAGTACACTTATTGTCCCCAAGTACATTACTAAATCTGACCTTGGTTCCTTGGTCCAACCTGAAATGCTTGGGGTGATGACATGGATCCTTATTATCTTAGATTGGGTCCATCACTTTGATTAATTTGATGTTTAATTCTATTCTCTTGTATCCATTGAGTGTGACTTAGATGTAGGATAGCATATTGGATAAGATTACTCAATCTATGATGAATTTCTTATGATCTAACTCTAGTAAGACCAAGAGCATTCATTTAGTGGCTTAGGACAATATGATTTGCCCTAAGAACTAGAGAGATATATGTATAGACTTTATAGAATAAACGTATTCTCTTATATTTGAACAATGGAGACAACCTCTAGGTATAGGTGGTAAAGTTAAATATAATATTATCGACCTTTATTGAATCAAAACTTAATCTCAATCTTTCGTGTACCCAAGGATTGAATTGATGAGGGGCTTAATTGGAGGGAGAATTGGGCTCACTAGTAGCCGCCCTTGTTGTTGTTATAGGTTTATGGTGGATTTGAAGAGAATGCAACAATGCTCTTTATAATCATTCTAACATATCTGTTTCTAACATTGGTTATGGGTTCAGTCTTGGGTTATAATAAGGCCAACGTTTCTGATAGCATTAGGCAGGAGAGAGAATTTAATAGTCCCCTCCTTTTGTAGGGATCATATTAAACTATGATGATTCTTAGAAAGGGGGGGATGTTGATCCCATTTTTACCGATTGATTGGTGAGTGCATATAGAATCTTATTTATTGATTCTCATTAATATTTTGAAGCATAATTATTCAGTTCCATGGTTTATTAGAAATATTATTTTGTCGAGTTTGTTAGACTTGATAGATATTATAATCTTTCTCATCTGTATAGGAAAGTGAATTAAGTTGATATATATTATTTTTTTAGTTAGTGAGAAAGGGACATAGTAAGATTTTTTAATTTTGAATAAATAGTGTTTATTATTTTTCTATTTTTTTATCAACTAAAATGAAGGTTCATGCAATTTCCGAGATGATGATAATGATGATGAATATGAATTATCTTCTTGTTAACTACATGTTTACATTAGCTACAATTTGATAGATTCCATCACGGGAATAATGATCTTTTAACGTTTCTTTTCTCTTCTTTTTCTTTGAAAGAAGCACTTTCATTAGCTTAAAAAAAATCAAACTGCATGTAGACAAAACATTTGTTAGATTATTAAAGTCGATCATTTCAGTGAATTAATTATATGATAATGTCGGATGCGATTAGAGGTGTTTATAAATGTTGGACGAGATCACAAATTAGTTCTATCTTTTTTTTTCATCTCAATTGTCTGTTTGCTCTAATAAAATATATATTATTTTGATTAATCTCGCGTCGGTGTATTACTGTCAACTTTAGTTTAGACATCTTGACCAGTAGTTTAGGTCAAACGAAGGCAATAGACCAACTATCCCCGACCTAATTCATGATAAGTCCGCCAACTTCCTAGCGAAATAACTAACATGTCAAAGATCACTTTGTTCACACTAGCGGTCCAACTTGTAATGGTCTTTTTTTTTTTTTACATTATGAACAACACGTTTCGCTAGTTCCCTTCCCGTGTCGAATAGCGCTCTTATCCAAAAAATCAAATATTTAATATTAGAACCAACCTAATATTTAGAAATGATGAAAGGAAAAGAATTATTCATGAATAAAATAAGAATCCTCGTTAATACTCTAATAGTTCAATGAATAAGACTAAGATAAACTTAGAAATATACGATTGTGATCAAATGAATTGATAGGCGTATCCTATCGGGTCTAAACTTTAACAACCAGATATTTTTGGCCTGAGCCATATCAAATTTAGGATGGTTTTCATAGAGACTTAAACTCCAAAATCTAATCTTTATATTCATGTCCTCTTTCTCTCCTCCAATTTGTAAGCGATAAACATTAAAGTTTTCTTTCTCTTTTTTTAATGGATCAACAACTACTATATCTTTTAACACTAAATAGCAAAATAATAAACAAATCACAAGCCAAAATTTACATTACAAAAAAAAAACCTTCAATGTGAAGAGAAAAAAATTAGATCAATTATTTTACTTTTAATATAATAAATTTATAAACTTTTTATATCGAATATCATGATAAAATAGATCCTCAGATGTGTTTCAAGAATATCAAAAATAAATAAAAAAAATTCAAAAATTACATTAATTGATTCATAGATCAATTATTTTGCTTTTTAATCTGTTGTCATCTAAACTACAGGATTAGGATTATGGTATTAATTACCCGTCTGACTCACCCGTGCGTCACCAATGATGACTTAGGAAATCCAATCTGATGGCATGAAAGAGTTGGCATTACATACACTTAATGGAATTATGACATTTTTTCTAAAATATGTATTGGTATTCCGTTCGATAATATTATTATTGCCTTCTTAAACGGTAGATCTCGACAACCATATAAACCAAAGGAAACAATTAGAGTTCACTGCGCCCGTCGTTCACCCAAGACTCGAGTAAAGGCCACATGGAGAACAAGAGAGTGATGGGGGAGGAGGTGGTGGTGATAGTTGGAGCTGGGCAGTCCGGGCTTGCGGCGGCGGCGTGCCTGACGGAGCTGTCGGTGCCGTGCGTCATCCTGGAGCGCGAAGATTGCATCGCCTCCCTCTGGCGCAACCGCTGCTACGACCGCGTCTCCCTCCACCTGCAGAAGCAGTTCTGCCAGCTGCCGCACGCGCCGCACCCGCCGGAGACGCCGATGTACATTCCCAAGCAGGACTTCATCCGGTACCTGGAAGACTACGCGGCGCGGTTCCGCCTCCGGATCAACCTGCAGCGCAAGGTGGAGTCGACGAAGTACGACGAGGAGGCGGGGAGGTGGCGGCTCGTAGCGACGAACGGCGAGGACGGGAGCATGGAGGAGTACGTGGCGAGGTACGTGGTGGTAGCGACCGGGGAGAACGACGAGATGGTGGTGCCGAAGATCCCGGGGCTGGAGGGGTTCAGCGGCCCGGTGGTGCACTCGAGCCTGTACCGCTCCGGTTCGGAGTACAAAGGCAAGTCGGTGCTGGTGGTTGGGTGCGGTAACTCCGGCATGGAGGTGGCGCTCGATCTGGCCGAGAATGGCGCCACCACTCACATCGTAGTAAGAAACAAGGTTTGTATCCACCAACCCATGCACGTATTCTTGACGCCTCATGCGTGCGTCAGCTGCAGCCAAAGCAGACGCCCAACGACTCATTTACCTCCGTGCAAGAATGCAACTTTGCATTCATGTTACAATGCTGATCTCAATTTGATCTAAAAACATGACTTGTTTGATGCAGTTCCACATTGTAACCAAAGAGATATGGGTAAAGGCCATGATTCTAAGCAGATTATTTCCATGTAAAGTGGTGGACACCGTCATTCTCCTACTATGCCATCTAGAGTTTGGCAGTCTGGCCAAGTATGGCATCCGCAGACCGGCAAAGGGACCGTTGTATCTCAAGGAGCACACCCCAGTGTATCCTGTCCTGGATTGTGGCACAGTGAAGAAGATAAAGTCTGGAGACATAAAGGTGTGTGGTTTTTTTTGTCTTTGCTGTATCTTACTTATCCACGTGAATCGACCAAACCCTAATCCCTCAACTGGATGCGTTACAGGTTTTACCTGCGATAAAGCACATCGAAGGAAACGACGTGACGTTCTCCGATGGAAGGACTCAGCACTTCGACGCCATCGTTCTCGCTACAGGCTACAGAAGCACAGTGAAGAGATGGCTCAAGGTAATTAATGTGCTTGCACTTCACACGTATGAACACTGCATGCATGCATGAGAGCATACATGTATACATCATCTATTTACGAGATGGGTGCAGGGTGATGACAGTCTTATCGACGAAACTGGAATGGCGAAGCAGACGCACCCCAACAACTGGAAAGGGCGGAATGGACTTTACTGTGCTGGGCTTTCAAGGAGAGGGATTTATGGGTCTGCAGAAGATGCATTAAAAATAGCTAATGATATTGGTGACGACTACAAGCATACACAATGAATAGGATCCATTCATCTATCAATAAGAAAGAATATGCATCTGTCAATAAGAAGATGGAGACGATGAAATTGAGTTTGAGAAAGAGTTCCTGGATTCCTCTTCTTCGAATGAACAAGAAACATTTAATGTCTGCAATGGTGCTTCCTTTATCATCAAGATGTTGACGTTTATCCTCTATATTCTGATTCGTCGCACGTTGGGTGTGGAGCTTTAGTTATTACCTGAGTTGTTATCCAACCTTAAAAGGCACTTTGTGGGCACGAAGGTCCTCACAATGTGTCTGCCATGCACGCACACAAAGGATGACATATATTATGCCAAGATAATAGGGGAATGTTTGACATGCACAGAGTACGGTGACAATAATGTGATGGATAATAATGCTTCGGAATTCTAAAATTTCCATTTTGAAATCCTAATGGTCCAATAACAGGTAAAAGATATATATTTTTTGGATTTTTCTTGAGAAACCCACCGAAGCATCCTCCGTTTTTTTAGAATTTTTAAACAATATCTTTTTTAATAATATATTTTTTAATGGACCGGTCTATAGGGTAAACTGGTCCAATTATAATATTTTTATATTACAATAAAGTATTTTCAGTACTATTAAAAATTTATAATATAGTATTGTGTCTTTATATTGTGTAATAGTATTTTTTTAGTATTATTAAAAGTATTATAATATTTTCTTTATAAAATTTATATAAAAATATTTTTATACTATATTTTAATACTATATTATAATTTTTTTTGATATTATTAAAAGGGATCATGTTTGATGTATGATCTTCTTAGATTATGTTCATTGGTGGCTTCGTATTATGATGAGTCTGTAACTCCTTTTTATATGTTACACTTATAATGTGAACCACTTAGTATAATCATATATATTATATGATAATAATTATATTAATATCATTAATTTAATATAAAAATATGATAATACTAATAATTATATTCAAATAATATATTCAAATAATATATTAAAATAAAAATTTTAAGTTCATCAAATCATAAATATATAAGACATAAATATCTAAGAATCTTTAATCAATCAAAACCCTGATTGAAATAGCCGAATTGGTTTAAACCAAATTCAATTTAATTATGACCTAATGGAACCAACATCAAATCCTTATAGAATTGGTCTAGAATCACCTTAGACTAATTTAATTTAGGTTTAATTAGTTTCAATTAGGCCTAATAAGTAAGCTTGAATCGGTTAAGTTAGTTTAAAATCATCATAAATAGACTTGAATCGATCAAATCTATTTGATTCAGGTCATTAACGAGCTCAAACCATTAAAGGAAGAGAAATTTTGACTATGTTGCATGGTGCTAGCCTAGGCCAAACCAACTCACCTAAGCTTTGGGCGGGTCACATGCTTGTCCAAGATAACATATTAGGTTGAGGTATAATGGATGAGGTATAATGGATTAGATAGAAGGGTGACGATATGTGTAACACTAGTTACATAGTTAAGTTAAGCCTTACCATTGAATTATATCATGCTTGGCTCGTGGGTCGGGACATGCATAGTCATATGGGTTGGATCATATCTAACAATATAGATTAGGTCATGTAAGATCACATGGGTTGGACTATGCTTGTCCACATGAGTTGGGTTATACTTATCTTTATGGGTTACTTTGTATCTAACTATATCGGTTGTAACATACCTAGTTACATGGGTTGAGCTGTATATGGTTATATGGGCTAGGTCATGCTTAACCACATAAACTGGATTATACTTGACCACATGAGTTGGATCATTCCTGACCACATAGGTTGGGTCATGTCTGACAACATAAATTAAGTTATATCTGACCGTATAGGCCAAGTCATGCTTAACCACATATGTTAGATCACATCTGACCATATGAGCTAAGTTATATTTGACCATATTTACTATGTTGTATATAGCCACATGAGCTAGTTTTATCAATCAACTTAATTTAGATTAGATTCTAATTTGACCCTTCTTAAGAAATTATTTTAAATATTATATTTTTTAAAATATAAAATAATAGTTAATCTTAAATCCATTCTTTTCATGAATTAAATAATTTAAATTTATGATTCTAAATTTAAAAATTAATGAAATCATAAAATTCATATATAATTCCTTGAAATATAAATATATCTAATTAAATGAAATAGAATTATTATTAAATTAACTAATCATTCTAATACAATAATAAAATAATCATAAAAATTAAAATTAAAATATTATTATGCATCACATAAATTATAATAATTCTAATTTAAATATTTTAAAATATAGATAAAAACTAATAAGAAAAGAATATCATATCGTACTTTTCTCGAGAAATCCTTTCTCTAATCCTTCCCCCATAAATGAGAGAGGGGAAGCCCATTTACATAAGAGAAAACAAGCTCTTTTTAAAAGGTAACAAATAATTTTAATTTTATTTTTATTTTACTTTCACATAAAAAATAGAATTATAATATTTATGTCTTATGATTCGTACACAAAAATAAATTTTAACTATTTATTTTTCAAAAAACAACATTCATTAGAAAATAAATAAATTAATAATTTAATTAATTGATAAAATTCTTAACTTATCCATATAATTAAAAAAAATCAATTTGATCATTTCTTTAACCATACTACACAAATAAATAAATTAATAATTTAAATAAAGTAATATATTATTTATGATAATTAATTTATTTTTAGGGAAAAATTATCAATTGATTACAAAAATATAGTTGGAAAATTTAAAAAATGAGAAATACTTTTTGGGAAAAAAGCCAAAAAGTTGAGCTTTTTCAGGAATTCGCTCAAAGATATATCAAATTTCTTGTCGTGGTAAAAATGGCTTTGATATTTTTTGAATAAATAAAATTTCATATTGTTCATATAAATCTAATTAATCTAATCCATTGTCTTATCATTCCCCTTCACACCGTGGACCACTTGAAACGGTCCCATGTCTCCTTCCAATCTCACAACAACCATGTGATCGACGCAGATCTGTTGCGTCACCCGTTGCTGTCAGTATCTTCTCCTGCTATTTCAATTCCCATCTCCAGCCATGACAACAAGAGCGGGAACCCGGAGGTGACCGCACTGGAGAGTGAGTGGACTCGACGGGCTCCACTCTCACGTGTGGACCGAAGCCAGCTCACAGCGCCAGACTGGCAACCTTAGCACTTTGACCGACGTTTTCTCCTACAATTACGACGCTGCAACTACGTTCGCCGTCTTCGGCAGAGACCATCTGGGCCCGTACGATCGAGAACGGACGGACCACGTGAATCCCGCCGCGGCCGACGGGGTGTCCCCGTTGAGCAAGACAACGGTTCCAATCGGCTGAACGGTTCCCGGACACGAGACCGCCTTCCGACTGCCGCTGATCACGTGCCACGTGGCAGTGCGATAGACTTCGAGTCCGGTTAATTTCTAACCCACTCTTTTTATAGGTTACATAAAAAAGAAAATAAAAAGCAATTCTAGTTTAAAATATAAATTCTAAAATTTGAACCTGCTATTTATTTGCGCCAAAATTGTTAATAATAATAAGAAAAATAAAAAGAAAGGGATTAAAGAGGTTGTGTGTTTGTATCTCTCTGACCTCAATAGAATAATAATTACCATTATTAGATCGCCACCATCAAGAACAGGGGGAAGGGGAAGAAGAAGAAGAAGAAGAAGAAGAAGAAGAGGAAGAGGACGAGGAGGAGCGACCAAATACTGTGGATCGCGGAAGTAGAGAAAGAGGGATCTCCAGGAGTAGGAATGGCGGAAGGAGAGAAGAGAGGAGGGGAGAGGGGAGAAGAGAGCGTGAAGCTGTTTGTGGGACAGGTACCTAAGCACATGACGGAGGAGGAGCTCATGGACCTGTTCAAGGAGGTGGCTCTCGTCGACGAAGTCAGCATCATCAAGGACAAAGTCACCAAGGCGTCCCGAGGTCCTTCCTCTGAGATCCATTCTTTGTTATTCTCACTATCCTTCGTTGTGGATTTCTGTGGGTTGCTAATGGTGTCAACCTGGAAGTTTTCGTCGTAGTTTCGGATTTGTTTGGTCAATTGTGTTTGATTTCGTCCGCAGGTTGCTGTTTCCTGTTCTGCTCGTCGCGGCAGGAGGCCGACAAGGCGGTCGCGGCGTGCCATAACAAGCGGACGCTCCCCGGTGTACGGCATTCCATCTGATTTCTTTCCCCTTTTGTTTCTGTCCTTAATACAGCATAAATGTGTCGTGGATCTGCATTTCTTCTTTCTTTACCTATTGAGGAGGGGATTGCTGACTTCGTAGAATTTCATCCCTCTGTTGTGTTTGTATGCATTCTGGGCTTTTTTCCTTCTTCCTTTTCGATATCTCATTCTCATATCATGTCGTGGATGTCCAAATTGTGTCATGATCTGCCGGTAGGATTTTTAACAGGGAATCACTGGCTACTTTTCTGGAGTTGGATTCTTGGAGTAGTTTAAGTTATACCACCAGAGAGGAATGGATTGTGCATTCACATGCATAGCATAGTGATTTGGCCATGCTCCAAAGAACACCGTTTTGAAAGTTTTGATTTGAGTTCTTGAGTACATGGTAGGACTCTTTGCCGTTGGCATGAATGACGAATTTATGTATAAATCTAATGGACCCCTTTCTTCACTTGACCAATAAATTGGGATTCATGAAATGTGCTTTGACAGCTATTTTAATGGAAACACTAACTGGGAAACTTGCATATACGATTAAGAAGCTACTGACAACAATTGATTTTAAGTTTGTGATGCTACAGGTTTAAATTATATGACTAATATTTACAAATCTCTTGAAAACTGTATCATTTATGGGCTCACTGTTTAATTATATGTTCTGATGACTTCTTTCGGAAGCTCTCTATTGTTCCTTTTTCAATGTGGCTGTGCTTCTGTCATGAGAATGATTAATTTTTTAGTCTCTTGTTTTACCATGAACTAAAGCATCACCTTTGAAAGATTGGTAGACAGAGACAGGACAGTCATCCAATTAGGTAGCAAAAATCATCAGAGCCAGGTGTCTCATCTGGGAATGTAGCTTAGCTTTATTATTGGAAAAGGGAGTTACAAGCTTATGTTGAAACTGAGAGGATTTGTATGTTGAAGAGCATCAGGTTACCGTTTTGAACCTCAGACTGAAAGCAATAATTTTCCTTTTAAATAACACATTACTCTATGTGTCTCTTTAAGTTTTTTTGTACACCTTATTTAGAAAATAGCAGTTTCTTTCTTTGGTGATTAACCATTGGAGCATCTGTTAGATTGGTGTATTTATTATTATTTTTAAATGAACATATAAATAATTATTCACTCAACCAACATAATCTATTAGGTTCTATAAAGTAACATCTTCCTGCACACAGGATAATATTGATCTACTATCCTATTGCAAATGCATACTGCTACCAAGTATACTATCTGAATCAATGTGATAATAGTTTATAGGTGCTTCAAAATTCTCAAGCGAAAAATGTGCTTTGAAAGTTCCCTGTGTTGCAAATGCCTGTAATGAGATGATATGGACCATGTCCAGATATACTAGCACATTTGGTTCTAGACTTTAGGTTTTCATATAATAGCATATGAATGGACATTGGTAGAACCACTACTGTGCCATTATATCCAGAAGCAGACGATTTACATGTGTCTTAATAGCTTTGACCTATTCATACAGCACTGTGGGTTACTTTGTACTTTCGGTATGTCAAGATACTGAAATCTGAGATGTAGGTTGTTTAAATAGAGGTTGTCTTGTTCTTGGTTTGTAGATACATTTTCACTGCACTATTGTTCTTGGTTTCAGACAAGATTTTGCCTACTATTTTCTAAATTGTATGATGAAGTATTGACAATGTGCAATTCCTCTATGATTGCTTACTACTTCTTGCTTCAGTTCATAACAAAATTTGGGGGCCTATTATTGCTATAGGTTTTCCGCAATCCTGATTGAAACATGCTTTGCTTTTGCATCTCAGGCTTCTAGTCCAATGCAAGTGAAGTATGCTGATGGTGAGCCGGAAAGGCTAGGTAAAAACACCAAAAATATCATCTTCTAGTGATGTCAATTATTTAATTCTCTTTCCATCTTCCTTTTTTATCATTTATACTTTTCCATTTTAGATGTTAAATTGAAATTTTGCCTAAATTGTGTACTAGGATGTTGTAACTCTTTTTATGATTTATGGTTTGAAGTAATTGCTCTTCTCATCCAGAGCACAAGCTTTTCATTGGAATGCTTCCAAAGAACATATCTGATACTGAAGTTGCAGTGTTATTTTCAAAATATGGTACTATTAGGGACTTACTGATCTTGAGAGGTTCTCAACAAATAAGTAAAGGTACATTATGACCTTATAATGCTTAAATTAGTATATTATATTGCCTTCTTGCTTTCTCCATAAAGTGAATTTTACTTAAGACTTATTGGTCTCAATATTAGTATTAAATGTTGTTTTTCTTTTCCCTTAAATGTAGCAGGCTGTGCATTTTTGAAATATGAAACAAAAGAACAGGCTTTGGCAGCCCTTGAAGCCTTAAATGGGAAACATAGGATGGAGGTTTGTGTTTGTTGAACTTCTGTGCTTCTTGAATATCTTTGTTACCTACCAATCCTTTTAATTGTACTTACGTTAACAAAATCAATGGCACCAAGGAGGACTGAGTAATCAATTGAACTATGTTATGTTTGAATGTATGATCAACTGAGGCTAAGATGGAAAGAATTATTTGACTTTGTTTTAATATGTCCAGAGGAGGACTATCTAAACCAGTTTGAGCAGGGAAATGATAGGAAGAAGCACTAGTGGGAACATGGGGTGCATTTATCCTGGTTAAGGCTTCTAGTAAGCTTCCATGTAATATATTGAGTCACTGAGAATGTTGAGCTTTTTCTAAATGAACTGATGCATGTGAATCATAAGAGATTGTCAGGATAACATGATACCCTATTGTTTCAGGTACTTTTTGAAAAAAAAAGTTGTTGATATGGGATTAACATGCAATGTTGTTCTATTTTAAGTTTGATAACCTTGTGAATCCTGATTTGATTGTATTCATCCCCTGTATGATGTAACAAATGTACTGTCTAATGAATTCGGGAAGCTATTTTAGAGGCCTTACATCTTAACAAATATGCTAATAAAAATATGACACAACTGTAAAAGCCAAGGTTATAGAGAAAAATTTCAAAGCTTAGGTACTGGTAATATATCTCAATTTGATTTACTTATTAAAATTTAACTGCTGTGGCTATATAGCAAATGCAAGAAAAGTTGAAGTGGACATCATTTTCTGAAATTGTTATTAGCAGACATTTTGACACTATGTAAACCGGATTCTGCACTTGTTTTCAGAATATTATATGTTCTTTTTGTAGATTAACAGTCGAATAATTATCTCTACTAATTATACTGAAGCCTAATTTTTATAGAGGAAGAAACTTGTAGAAAATGTTATTTTCTTTGTGATATGAAAAGTTATGAGAAAATGTTATTCTCTTAGAGGGACATATATGTTGCTATGAGTTTCGTGCCCTAGTCTTGCAGATTGAATATACATTGGAATGGGGGTTCTATTTTCCTATTCTTCTTGCATAGTTATGAGTCTCATCACAATGCAGGGTTCAAGTGTGCCTCTGGTTGTTAAGTGGGCTGACACAGAAAAGGAAAGGCAAGCTCGAAGGGCACAAAAAGCTCAATCTCAGGCATCTAATGTTTCTAATCCCAGTTCAATGCAGCAGCCATCAATATTTGGAGCATTACCAATGGGGTATATGTCTCCATATAATGGATATGGGTATCAGGTGATGCCCTTTTTCTAATTTTTTTATGCTTGATTATAATCTTCCCATTAGTAGAGCCTGAAAAACTTTGTTTGTCTTCTTAAATTTTTCTTGTTATGATTATGATAATTTCTGCATAATGATTTTTTTATAACCTATGCGTTTATTCTTCTGAACAGCATAAACCTTGGAATAACTAATATTCAGGAGTTTATGGGTTTTTACAATTAAAACTTTTCATATACTCAAGTAAACTGTTGAACTTGTAATAGGGGGAAGGAAGTCCAAAAGATCAAAGCAAAAGCAATAAGAATAAGTGTAAAGAACAAACTATGCAAAGGAAGAAAAAGCAAGGTAAAGAACTGGATACAAAATTACTTAAAAAGATAGTCGGCAAATGGTTGCTTCAAATGAATGTGAAACCCTATTTGAGTAAGTTGGTGCGCGTAGCTGATGAAGGCATGATCAAATCGTGTTGTTTTCGGATCTGAAGGCCCGTAGGAGGTGGAGCAATAATCTTTCTTAGATTAATCTACTGTGTCTCCTCTCTCTGGTCTTGGATCACTGAAGAAGGAGCACAAATGGGCTTTATGTGGTATGGTGCCGCTGTAGCTTGTTTATGCTCCTTGGAGTATCATTCCAGAAGCTCTTGTTTGTTCTCCTGACTTTAAGTTAGAATAGAGGCAGACTGGAAACTCACTTAACTCATTTTAGCACTACGAAACTCATTGAATTTGGGATAGAACAATAGAAGTTTCTTGTTTGAATTGAATCTGGATATAGCGGATCGGCTGCATGCAATTATTAGAAATATAAATGAATCGGGTATAGAACCCAGCAGACAGAAGCTGTCAACACCCAATACTGGACTATAGTCTGAGGCAGCTCTTTAGAGTTTAGATCGAAGTTACTCAATGTTAGAATTTGTCTACTTAACCACTCTATATGACAAGCTAGGCACACACAGGAATAATTGATGAATATCAAGAGTTCAATCACAATTTAAACGGTCCACATTATGTCATACATATCCATTATTTTTCATTGGCCAAGACATAATGGCACATACCTTAATTTAAAAGGAAAGATAGGCTCCACAACTTGAACCTTTCAATTGAATTGGCACATCCTGTCTTCCAAGTTATCTTAATTATCTTAATTTTAGGATATGCTCCAAATAACAAGAATGACAAGCAGAGTAACAGGCCGATTTATCTAAAAAACTAATTAATGGCATGGTTTGTGATTTGACCAGTTATCTGAATAACTACAATCCTTTATGTTTTTATAGATGTAATAATTTCTATAAGATGTGGCTAAGAGAAATAAAAAGATTGCCCCAAGGTTTAAGGCAGCATTTTCTTTGCAGACACTAAGAATTTTAATGCTATCCAAATGTATGGATCATTGTGTATAAATATGGAAGAGGCACCCCAATGATGTCTACTTATAAAAAAGGTAGACATCTGATATTTATTTGAATAATCTTATGAAGTATAATAGAAACTTTCCTATATTTAATACTATAATTCCTAGATCACCTCAGGGAATTCTGAAGCTTCCTTCTTCCCTGGTAGATTCTCACTGGAGGATGCTAAGGGTATAAATGAAGATTATAACAACAGAATCAAGAAAAGCAGTTTTATAATTGCTAAAGGTGCTCTAGGCTTGCATGCCATCGTGCTTTACAAACTCAAGTACATTGAATATGGTGGCCAAAAGGTAAATTGATTGTGAATGAACTGCAAGTTGATAGTGTCAAATTGCACTTCATATCATATCATATCATTGAAATCTAAATTTCCTTAGATGTTCCTGTAACTTCTCCTGCACCTAGTTGATGTTATTGTTCATGGGATTAATATGTAAAACAACTGAATCTTTTGACATCCTTCATTTTCAAATTTCGCTACTCTTCTTTGACAAAGAAAATGAAGGAAACCATATCAACCCTGTCCAATAAGAGGAGCAGGCTGTTCACCATTTCACTACTCTTCTTTGACAAAGAAAATTAAGGAAACCACATCAACCTTGTCCAATGAGAGGAGCAGGCTGATCACTGGCTAGTCCTATTTTATGTTTTAGGTGTAAGATATGACTGGACATGAATCTTGTGTCATTTTTTTTTCCAAGATTGCCATTATGCATTTTGGCACGAGGACAAGCGATGCTGACATATGAATACAGTTGAAATGGCTATAGTTGTGTAACTGTAACACTCTTGTTTCAGCACTTGTTTCCAGAGTGAAAATGTTCCTCGACTTTTCTTTGCTGTTTATCAGAATGGGTAGTCTGTGTGTCCCATATGTATTTTGCTTTATGGTTATTGTTTTTAAATTTATAAATAATTGATATGGCAGCCTTATGTTCTGATTCTCTTTTTTAGAGTACTTTGAATTGATAAAAGCCATCAATGTTACCGTTACTATGTCCTTGATTAACCAGAACATTTTTATTCTTGATTCTTATGCAGCCACCTGGAACTTATGGACTTATGCAGTATCCTCTAGCTTCAATGCGAAATCAAGCTGCATTTCATAATATGATCCCATCAGTTAATCAAGGTAATGCAGTGCGTGGGATCAGTTCAGATGTTTCTCCAGGCACAGGACCTAGAAATTTAAATACAACGCAACCCGGTGGCTTCATAGGTTCACCATATCCCATATTGTCAGGTCTTCAATATCCATTGGCATATCCGGCGGATAGTGGGCATTTGGGTGATTCTAATGGTTCAGGCCATCCTGTTAATATTAAAACCAACCCAGCAAAATCTTCAAGCCCTACCACAAATTCTGGAACTCAGATAGAAGGTTAATGTGCTTCTTAATCTTGTTTTGATTTTCCTATTTCCTCTATGTTTCTGTGTATATGTTGTTGTTGGTGCTTGATAATCCTCATAGCAGCGATCTTAATCTACCTCTAGTAATCATTTGTTTGTTGGTTCATTATTGATATAGGCCCTCCTGGAGCTAATTTATTTATATATCATATTCCACAAGAATATGGCGATCAAGAGCTCTCAAATGCCTTTCAGGGATTTGGCAGGGTTTTAAGTGCTAAAGTGTTTATAGACAAAGCAACTGGTGTTAGTAAATGCTTTGGTAAAACCATCTACTATCACTCTATACTTCTTGAACCAAATCTACCATATAATTAATTGGCCCCTTTGCATGCAGGTTTTGTCAGTTATGACACGTCTGCAGCTGCCCAGGCTGCCATCAATGTGATGAATGGCTTCCAATTAGGTGGTAAGAAGTTGAAGGTACAACTTAAGAAAGAAAACAAAGTAAACCACATAAATGGTGAAATTCGTTTATGAGGAAGTAACATTTCCTACATCATGTAATCTCTGGCATATACCAAAGCTGTGGCCTTTGTTGTCTGTAATACAAATACAAGATGAATGCAAGATAATTGATTATTCTAATTTGCTCATTTTATCATGTTTTAGAAGTGAAAACTGGTAGCTTCTTTACCAGAATCATTCTTGAAACTGTAGAAATGGTGTATTCTACTTCATTCTTTTTGTAATTTATGTACCATGGGAGTTCCAATAGACAGTTAACAATTGAATTCATTCAGTTTGTTTCTATCAGAAATGAACAGTAGCTAGCTGGTGCATACTGGTCAAATTTGATTCATTATATAGAAACCTTATTATAATATATTTTTTATGATGGGCACATTTTCCATACAAGTATTTCCCTTCCTCTTTGTTCACTACACAGTTTAATATTTAAGATTCTTGTTGTCTATATGCTTCTTATGTCTCATTTTCTGGGAAAGTTGCTGAATAATCTTCCACCACCATGATGGTTTATCTGCAAGAAACATCCTTATCTGCATACTTGTAAGGTTTTAGTGTATACAATGTGCTTCCTTCATGATATTGTTTCTTCCATGGTCTAGATCAGTTTGCAGCAAATATTAAGATACTATGTATTTGCAACCAATTTTTCATTTTTCTAATTTTTTTTCTCTGATCATATATCTTCATGATTTTAGCATTGCCATTTTGGTGGTTCATAGAAAGTGCTGTGTGATTTCATAGTGCATACTTTTATGTTTCTTTGATGAATGGATGAAAAATTCTTCTTTCAGAAAGCTTTCACATGCATTGTTTTTGGTAGTTATTCGGCATTAATGAAGTTCTGCAGTTAAACAGAGATCTTCATGCGACTCCTGATTGTTCGTTTCCTCAGAATTTTTAAAGAACAGTCAGGTAATGTTCATGTTTGTAGTGCTTAATAATTTGCAAATTTTTTTTCCAGTAACTAACTCATCTTAAAACAATGGTGCACAACATACTTTACATTAAATTATTGAATTATCTTCTCTTACTATTGTCTGCTAAAAACACGTTGCCATTCTGTATCTTCTGGGGTTGAGCTTGTATCTTTGAAGTAGGTATATGGTTCTGCTACTGTGCTACATTTTAGGAATCCTTTGTTAGCCATCACGACATCCCTCCAATCAAATAGCTGATCTGACCATTTCTGAATTAGTCACATTGGCAAGTAAACAGAAATCTATGTACAAGTCCTTTTTTGTTAAACTCGTTATCAAATTAAAAAAATGGTTCTTGATATTTTGTTTTTAAGCACGGAAGAATCTTGATGACAACTGGGATTTCTCAAACACAGGTAAATTTACGTAAGTATTACATAGTCTGCTTAGCAAAAAGAAAAGATGCATCAGATAACCTCAAACCTTGATGAGTTTAACTGCTTAACTGTTTAACTTATAATCAAGCATGCCTACTTGTATGTATCTTAAGATATAAATAAATATCATGTTTGTGATCAGCTGATCTAATCTTTTGTACCTTTGACTTGCACTCTGTTCTGGTGCAAAGGTTGTTATTTCTCCTTCTGGACTCGTTCTAGCTGCAGTAGAATTACAGAGGTTTGCTACTTGGTTTCATAGGCTTAAGTTGCAATGTGTAGGGTAGATATTTCTACTTCTCACTTGACTAAGAAAATGGTACAGGGTTGAGAGATATCATAAGATTTGCCTGCTAAATACATATATCATTCTTCAGTTATCCCCTATAGCTGATCCATATTGGTGGGCTTTGATGATCTTGAGGTTGATATATATAGTCTGGCTATAAAATGGTCAATCAATCACTTTTGGGCAAATATGTTTACTCAAGTTCTTTGTGCAGTGTATTTATTCTTGCCTATTAATATAGTTATGTAGGATAATTTAATTTTGCAACATACATTTAGTGGGCAACAAATCCTCAAAATTTATGATTATGACTATGAGTTCTTTGGTAGGTGTGATTATGCTTGGCTGTTTGTTCAATTGATGATCTAGGACCAAGGAATAGAATATCATCATATACTTAGTACATATCGATTAATATTTTCTAGTGTAATTAAGGATAGGTATCTGACCAAATGTGGTAGTTTTTTATGATATTACACAGTGTAAATCGATATAATAACTAATTTCCTTATGGCAAGCTTGTCATAGATCAATTGTGATAAAACTTAAATGTTCATATTCTATTATACTCTGGTGATTTTTTTACTTCAATCTTGCATATATTCTGCTGAATATACTTTCAACAACTATAGAAAGTTATAAAGTTCTTATCATTTGATATTTTTTTAACCTAATTTAAGATTCATGCTTGTGAATCATAGTCTGATAAGATTTATCCTTCATTTCTTCTTCCTTTGGATTCGATGTCAATGATATTTTTTTATCAAGAAAATGTCTTATTGGTGGTTATTATCAAGTAAACATTGATCTAATGCATTGTTTTTTCATGCAAGTATTTTTCTGTACTTTAGAACCAGAATAGTTTGAATGCATATTGTCTTAGGAATCAATAAAATAATCATTAGGGACGAATATGTAATCATAGTTGATAATATATCTAGATGGATTAGGTAATATATCGGGAAGAATCAAGTTGGCAAAGTAAAGAACTATATTTTTGTGATGGCCGATGCAGTGCAAGGTACTTTGCATATGGAAGTCATAAAATCTCACTCACACCGTTAATCAGATGATCCTATGTCATATCTACCGTTTGTGAAGTGAAAATAAAAATAGATACAAAGAAGTTAGTTTTCGAAGGTTGAGGTAGAGATCCTATATAAAAATTGCTTTCTATTTTTATCATCATTCAGCAATACAGCAATGTGGTTGTCTATTTCATGCATACATGATGATATTGTCACAAATTGTTTTATAATTTTTAAGAAAATTATTATTGTCACAGATTGTTTTATATTGTCACAGGATGATACAGTAAGAAAATTGTTATTTTATAATATTAATATTTTTAATATTATATTTAATAATTTTGTGACACACTTGTAGAAAAATTATATAGGTATACTTTACACACAAAAAAAACTATGTCATCCTATATCCAATGTAAACAACAAAAATTATACAAGAAAACTGAAGATACCACATTATTTTACATTTGAGAACGAAAATTTGTATGATCATTGATTGTAACCTAACTATTGACCATTGTGTTTTGATTCAATGCTCTTCGATGATCAAATAATCTTTTCGTTAGGTGTTTTAATGTAAAACTGATTCCTTCTTATTGAGAAGATGATATCATTGTAATCTTTTGCAAATATTCTATCAAAAAGTAATAATCACAATAGTCATATAGATTGGACTTCAGAAACCCAATAGCAGCTGTTGCATGAGAGCATGAAATACCAAATATATCAAAATATTAACATAAATAAATCATCTTTCCCGGTCTATGATAATTTAGACTTGGAAAATATTATTTTAGTGAGGGTGAACAACATAGTAAATTCATGTCATCTCAATCATAGTAAATTCATGTTTTCAGAATCATTTGTTAACATTGCATAACCTAAAAAAAATATAATAGCCCACTTCTCTCTATCTAATTCTAAAATCCAACAACAAATTTTTATATGTTTTTCATCAATTTTTGCATATATTCTTTAAACTTAGAACTCTATCGTGGTAGTCCAAAAAAAACTCTAGTCGCCTCCCTATCATGCATATTTATTAAATTCTTCAAAAGATAAACCAAACAAATATACTTTTCTATATGAAACTACCATTCCAAATCTTTTTTATATATTTGTGATGATTATCTTCAATGTATAATATTCATTTACAAGAACTTGTTCTTTGATTTCTTTAGCTATAAACATGTTAGTTTAAGAAAGATGATCTCAATTTCCTTTAGGTATATTGTATTGGTGCTTATTGATGAACTTTGTAATTCGACATATATCACCTCCACTAGCAACCATCATTCATTCATAATGCTCAACCTCTATGTTTTAAGCTTGTAACTTCTACATGAATTTTCATTTCAATTTTTTTCTTATAATATATTCTTGCAAAGCTCTCTTAAAACTCTCACATATCTTTAAATACCTATAATGAATAAAATACTTATGTGTCAAATATCACAAATAATTTTTTTATATTAAATAATAATATGAATAGTCATAAATTTTTACTTTTCCAATATAGGTCATTAGTGACAAGTTTATGTGGATAGGGAGCTAAGGCATTAAGGTTGAAGTTATATTCTTCTATGGCCCTATCCTCTAAGAGGTTTTCTTACATATTTAAAATTATTATCTCACTAACAATATCATCGACATCAAATGTATAATGATCTATATCTTCTTTAAATTCTTAGGCTATTCTCTGCTCAGTCTGCTCTTCTTTGAATATCTTATAATATTCTACATTGTCATATATTACAAATGTTTTAATCAAATCAAAGTTATAAATTTAAGGTTGTGTAGAAGAATATCATTCAAGTGTTAAGTTTGATGTTTGAAGTTGTGCAAAGGTTGATCATTCAAGGTATTGGATGACTACTTTCCAAAATTATTTTTGATTCAAATATTGACAAAGGTGTTATTTTATTAAAAGTGTCCATCTTATATAGAAAACTAAATATTTTATTTGGAAGAGGATCATCTCTTTCATAAGTAGCTGACATTCAAAATTAATAATATGAAACTACAAAGATGTATTCATTTAATATTATATATTTTTTTATTGTTGAAGTGAATGATGTGATGATACACCAAATGATAGGGCTTCAAGGACACTATGAAAGACGATGTTGAGGCTTTAACAATACTACAAATGCTTCAATAATACAATAATAAGTCATATAGTGATTCAACAAGGCTCGATAATGCTAAATAATGATAAGATAATCAATCGTTATTCATCGAGGCTCTACAAAGGCTTCATTGACATTGATGATGATAGACACTAGTGGGAAGGAGAATATCGATGTTGGCGATCAATCATCATTGAGGCTCAACTGACAGCCATGATTAGGATCACTAGCGGGAAGCCAAACAACGATGGCTAGGTTATAGCTTGATTGCATTGTTGACCAATGCTCAATAGATAGCTACGACAACGACTAACAATGGGAAGGAAGCCGACATACTCTTGGTAGGAAGGTGATGGCCACCTCCTACCCTATTGATAATGACGATTGCAACCATTATAGTGACCTCCTATGATGGTGATGGGTAGTAAGCCAATAGTAATAATAACACTACCATGGCTCAATGAGACCCCCTTTCCTCTCATCTCCAATGATGCTCATCGATTATTGCTTTAGACGACTAAGGCTCTTGATCATACTATCCTTGCTTTCTATTGAAGATGGTGATGGAGATGGAGATTGTGATGATGGCAGCCACAACCAAGAACATTGACATTAGCGACTTCTTTGACATTGTTGTTATATTGGTGGAATGGGGTAGTGGGATGATTTATAAAAAAAAAGAACATTTGAGCCTCAATGTTTTATAGAACAAGTAAAAAAAAACAAACAACAATCAACTATGGTTAACGAACATTAATTATAGTTTTTAATTTTATAAAAGATATTTTGGTCATATTTTAAAAAAAATATGGGGCACTATCCGATAAAACTCTCATCATTGAAAACTTTTTTTATGTTATATATATATATGTATATACATATATATATATATATATGTATATATATGAATATATATGTATATATATGTATACATATATATATATATACACATACATATATATATATATATACATATATTTATATACATATATATTTTTAATCTTATCTATTCTTGAATTTAACATCATTATATAAATTATATTAGCATTTTTCTAAGTTTTTGAACGATATATATATAATTATAATATCAGTAAGATGTTTTTCTTACTAATCTCTCCGAAAGAATAAAAAATAAGTTCAAATAAGTCTCAGTTGTCTGTCCAAACCTTCAGAGGATGATGGAATAAATAATTGGTGACCAAAAATTGATATGGTGTTGAGTAAGTTGAAAATGATTAGGCTGCAAAATAATATTAAAAACAGTTAGATTGATCTATTAGAAGGTAGCATGTGAGGGCGTTGACTTTTCTATACCGATACGGACAGTAGAAAAAGTCAAAGCCAACAATCATAACAAGCCTCGTTGCTACTCTCCACTCAACCAAACAAACAGTTATCATGTGATTGGAGGTAGAAGTGGGCCGTCGTCGCGGCCCACATGAGTTTATTACGGAATCCACACGAGGAGGGTAACAGAGATGGGTGCGAGGAAACAGGTATAAGTAAAATTTTCGTAAAGAAAATGTACTCGCGGATCACCCGCCCCAAGCAATGACCAATAGCTCCATCGACGCTTCAGACCACACGAGACGTGGGCTCCACGAGTTGATCATATCGTAAGAGTTGCAATTTGAACATTTAAATATAAATATATTGAAAACACTATAATAGCATAAATATATTGTAATTGAACATTGTTATGTAATTTATGAATCGATCCATAGAAAAAAAAAATAATATGTATTTAGTATTATATAAAAATATAACATTGTTATGTAATTTTATAATGGTATAACTTGTTGGAAAAAAATATATATACAAAAAGAGAGATTCTTTTTGAAAATTCATCCGGTAAATAATTGAGTCTTTATTCGGAAATACGTCATATAAATTGCCGTTTAGTTTGACACGACCCACTCAACGACCTTGGGGACAAATATGAATTCTATTGGGAGAGATCTGTTCCGGTCTTCGCTGTTCCGCACCGCGAGCTGCGGAAGGAAAACGCCTGCCCGACTGGAACGGCTCCCCACCAATGAGCAGCGGGCTTAAGGGAGGAGGAAGCCGAGCGATCACGGGTTGAGAGGGAGTGAAGCGAAGCGGCGGAGACGATGGAGAGCTTCTTGAAGAAGAACTTCGATGTGGCGGCGAAGCACCCGTCGGAGGATGCGCAGCGGCGGTGGCGGAGGGCGGTAGGCGCCGTGGTGAAGAACCGTCGCCGCAGGTTTCGCATGGTCCCCGATCTCGACCAGCGATGCGTCGTCGAGGCCAAGAAGCGGAAGATCCAGGTAACCCAAAATAACATCCCCAAATCCTCTGTGTTTATCTTATCGTCTTTTACGCATCGCGATTGATTCTTGATGCATTTTGCTTCTTTTCCTGCCCTCGATTTACGCATTTCTTTCACTCGGATCGATTCGATCGATCTCGCGCCTCTTTCTCGAGCGGCGGATGTTAGCGTACGGCCCTTCGAGTTTCCACCGCGCGTTCGGTGGACCCAACCCGCCGTCATCAATCGTCCGTGGGAAACGAAGTAAACGGCACCGATGAGAAGCCTGGAAGTTTCCATGAAACTTCTCGGACGACTCACCCCCGTAAATCCGACGGATCGACCGTACGTCGTTATCCCGCGGTACACACTGTCTCCTGATTTTAAACGTTAGCTGACTACTCACCTGATTTTGTCCACAGAATTATTTTTTATTTTCATATATATATATGGTTGTAGAGCGTTCTTTCCAAAATCTCGATCATGTAACAAAAAAAATGATTTTATAATGTCATCCAAAAATAATTGAAAATATATATAAAATAAAAAAATTACAGTGGAGCACACATCAAGAAAAGTACTTTCTCCTGTACTCGATAGACTCGAGAGGATATATATAATAAAGCTTTGGCCTCATGTGTATGGCTCACGCAAACGCGTAGACATACTACAGCATGTGACGGTTGTGGTCGTTGGTGCTGCAGGTCCACCACTTCGAATTAGGAGGATTGATGTATTATAGTGTTTTGTGGGGTCATGGTTGCACTAATCGAGAAAAAGATGGGGTTTATTTTGTGCCGCACACATCGTGTACGGTTCGTCTCCACAACTCCTTTGTGTGGTAACGTAATAGTCAAATAGATTCCTTTCATCCTCTGCGTCATGGATCGCATCAACTGGACGTCGCTCGACTCATTCGTGAGTCACATAGAGCATTATTAATTTGGCTACATGCAGAAAAATATAATTATTTTTTTTTTCTGAACATATGCTTTGATAGCTGGGCTTCGTCCTGCTTTATTGTTTTTGCTTTATTGCTTTATAGGTTACATGTTTGTTGTTTCTTGTTTTTCTTCCATTTAAACATTTTCTTTTCCTAGAAATTTATTGTTCCTGTATATTGCGTGGCGAATATTTTAGCTATAGAACTTCGCCCTTCATAAAACCATAGCACGCGATCAAAGCAGAAAAAGATGGCCTGTTATTTCTTGTTTTATTCCATTTTGACTTTTTCTTAGGGGAACTGATTGTTCCTGTTTTTGAGTGCGGAATATTTTAGCCATAAAACTTCTCCCTTCAGAAATCCACAAGCAGAGATCCAACTGGGAGAGATGACCGATGACAGCCTCGATTAAATTCTTTGCTGGTCCACTTGGAAATTTTAGTTAGTCTCGGTCAGGTTTGGATGGCGTTCAACTAAGCCAGGAATCTTCTGCTTTAGTTCGTGGGACTTACGGGGAATGTTTGAAGCTGCCTTCTTTCAACTCTTGCTTCTACCAAGTTTTCAAGATGGGCGTGCAGCGAAAACTCTCAGGATCTCTCTTACTGAGTCAAACCAGGACAGAACTACAATATTAACTTGATTATTTTGTGTACAGCATGTTCATTCGCTCCACTTTAGCTTCTGTTTAGGATTCGAATGAGCTGAGCTAGCTAGGGTTGATAGGTGGGATGCTTCTTTGTGGTTCTAATCAAGGTCTGAAATTTCGTACCGTACCAGAGCTTCGACGATCGCTCGATACAGTACAGAACGGTATACCGCTCAGTATACCGAGCGGTATATATTTTATATATATATATATATATATATATATATATATATAATATTATTATTCATACCGCCCGTACTGGGTATTATTCGGTATTGCTTACCTTGGTTCTAATACTGGTAAACCATCACCAAGTCCATTACACCACACCTTTTGATCTCCTCCACCCGTCTTGATCAAAATGTATACATGTATATATGTATATATATACATGTATATATATGTATATATATTTTCTGTCAACAAAAGATTGACAGTTTAGATCAATTATTATGATGTGATGAATGGTCTTGATGGCATCCCTAATAAATTTCCTGTGCAAGGCAGGCCTGCGAGGGATCTCTGCTGGGGCCCATGAGGTGCAACCGTTAAATCAGACAAGAAATTGTCACATTATCAAAGCTACTATTTTTTCGCTACTACTAGCATGTAAAGACGAAGTAAAATAACTGCAAGAGACAACATCAACCAGTATCTATCATCTGCTTGTGGTTGTCTTTTGTCAAGATCATTGATTTGGCTGATTTACTTTGTTACTTCGGTTGGAACACCATGCGATAGATGATGAGACATATAGTACTAACATATTTGTAGTTGATGTCTGAACAGGAAAAGATTCGTGTTGCCCTGTATGTGCAGAAGGCTGCTCTGCAATTCATTGACGGTACGAACTCCACCGCTGCAAGTCTCAAATGTACTTGTCTAATTCTGGTTATCAATCGATCTTTGCCTTCGTGCAGCTGGTGCAAAAACCAATCACCAGCTTTCAGAAGAGGTCAGACAAGCTGGTTACTTCATCAACCCTGATGAATTGGCATCCATTGCACGCGGACATGATAAGAAGAGTTTGAAGAACCATGGAGGAGTCAGTGGGATTGCAAGAGAAGTCTGTGTTTCACTTGATTCTGGTATCAGAACAAGTGACCTGCCCATCAGACAGAACATCTATGGTCTCAACCAATACGTTGAGAAGCCGCCAAGAAGCTTTTGGAAGTTCGTATGGGATGCATTGCATGATTTGACATTGATCATCCTCATGATCTGCGCATTGATATCTGTGGTTGTGGGGCTTGCGACTGAAGGGTGGCCCAAGGGTATGTACGATGGGCTGGGAATTATTCTCAGCATTTTCTTGGTCGTTGTAGTCACTTCGGTCAGCGACTACAAACAATCATTACAGTTCAGAGATTTGGACAAAGAAAAGGAGAAGATCTTCATTCAAGTAACCAGAGATGGCTACCGACAAAAGGTATCTATTTATGATTTAGTCGTCGGAGATATTGTTCATCTTTCGATTGGAGATCGAGTTCCAGCCGATGGGCTATATGTTTCTGGATATGCTTTGTTGATAGATTCATCAAGCTTGTCCGGGGAAAGTGAGCCAGTGTATGTTTCTCAAGAAAAACCTTTCCTACTAGCAGGGACTAAAGTGCAAGATGGCTCTGCCAGAATGCTGGTTACCTCCGTTGGAATGAGGACCGAGTGGGGAAAACTAATGGAAACATTATGTCAGGGTGGGGAGGATGAAACACCTCTTCAGGTTAAGCTGAATGGTGTTGCGACAATAATTGGGAAGATCGGTTTAGCATTTGCAACAATGACATTCTGTGTTCTTTTAGGAAGATTTTTAGCTGACAAGGCATATCACCATGGCTTCAAGTGGTTTCCAAATGATGCTTTGACAATACTAAACTACTTTGCTATCTCTGTTACTATAATCGTTGTTGCAGTTCCTGAGGGGCTACCTCTGGCTGTAACATTGAGTCTCTCCTTTGCAATGAAAAAGCTCATGGACGAAAAGGCACTGGTGCGGCATTTATCAGCATGTGAGACCATGGGATCTGCTAATTGCATTTGCACAGATAAAACTGGTACGCTGACGACTAACCACATGGTTGTTGATAAGATATGGATTTGTCAAGTATCCAAGTCATTTAAGGGCAGTGAAACTGCTATATATTTAAAATCCAAGATCTCTGAGAAAGTTTTAGCAGTTCTTTTGCAATGTATATTTCAGAATAGTGGTTCGGAGGTGGTAAGAGGGAAAGATGGTAAGAACACCATCCTTGGTACCCCGACAGAAACAGCATTGTTGGAGTTTGGTTTGGAGTTTGAAGGACTCGTAGAATCCCAGCATCAGGACTGCAAGAAATTGAAAGTTGAGCCTTTTAATTCAGTTAAAAAGAAGATGTCTGCGCTCATTAAATTACCTGGTGGAAGAGTTCGTGCTTTCTGCAAAGGCGCATCTGAAATTATCCTGCAAATGTGTGACCAGCTAATTAATAGTGATGGAAACACTATTCTGTTGTCCAAAAAGCAGAAGGAGGACATCATGAATGTGATTAATAGTTTTGCCTGTGAAGCATTAAGAACACTTTGTTTGGCCTTCAAGGATATAACTAATCAGGAGGCCGAAGAAATTCCTGCCACTGGTTACACACTGATAGCTGTTTTTGGAATCAAAGATCCAGTCCGCCCAGGAGTCAAGGAAGCTGTTCAGACTTGTATTGCTGCTGGTATCAAAGTGCGGATGGTAACTGGAGATAACATAAATACAGCCAAGGCCATAGCAAAAGAGTGTGGCATACTGACAGAGGATGGTTTAGCCATAGAAGGACCAGAATTTCGAAACAAGAGCCCCGAAGAGATGAAAGATTTAATACCAAAAATTCAGGTTTCTTTCATAACTCTACCACAGATACAATTTGAGAACTACTAACCTGCATTCCTGTTGCTTATTGAGCCATCAGACAACCTGAGATGTAGCCTCAAATATGCAACTTATAGTTGTGGCTGTGCCTTATATTTAACATCATAAACTCTTCTCGATCAGCTAGCCTACATTTCCTTGTTAATTACAGGTAATGGCCCGATCTTTGCCTTTGGACAAACATACTTTAGTGACAAACTTGAGGAGGATGTTTAAAGAAGTCGTAGCTGTGACGGGTGATGGCACTAATGATGCTCCAGCACTACATGAGGCGGACATTGGTCTTGCAATGGGTGTTGCTGGCACAGAGGTATGCTTTGTTGCCACTCTCAGGTTTCTTTCCTGATTATGCATGTCACAGTTGCAAGAGACCACATTGTGTTGTATCATATTCTTGAAGACATTAAAAAATGTTTTATTTTGAGAAAAAAAATCATGGGCCACTCCTTGTACAATAAGGGACGGAGATTTGATCTTTCATGACAATTTTACCATGGTAGAAGAAATTAACATCTCTGATCCCAGTTGCATATAACCATGCAGAGAATCTAAAGTTGTCTAGTACCAAAATTATCTTCCTCTGATATCTGTCTCTCTGAATTTTAGTCTGTTTGGAAGGTTTTGGTTTAATTTTATCTAACAAATGTAGTGTTTGTATTATCTGACATTTGGTTTTTGGTACTTAAACCATCTTAGTTTAATAAGTTAAGAAGTTGGGTTACCTAGTACCAAAATTATATTATATTTGATTTTATGAACCAGATTGCAGTTTCCAATTTCATGCTCCAAGTTTGCAGTATTATGTTTTATATTCAAGTAAAATTTGTGATGACAGAAATAGTTTTGAATTTTGGTTATCATCTAGAGAGGAAAAGATGTACCAGGTGCTCATCTAGTGGCAGTTTATTACAGAATGCAACTTTTTTTATGTACATACTACATAGTATGGGCAGAGAGAAAAATACTTAAAGCAACATGATCTAGACCGGCTTACTAGCTAACAAATATAAGTATATAATTGTTTGTAATAGTGCAGTGGATTAAGATATTTCCCCATTTTGTGAACGAGTTGCAGAAAAGATGATATTATGTTTAGACCCTTCAAGTTGAATCCTTTGCTGTTTTCTCCTTAGAATAATGTGCAGTGAATTTGCATTACGCATCATGTGCAGGTAGCTAAAGAGAGTGCTGATGTGATTGTATTGGACGATAACTTTACTACTATAATTAATGTCACCAAATGGGGTCGTGCGGTTTACATCAATATCCAAAAGTTTGTGCAATTCCAGCTGACTGTTAATGTGGTTGCTCTGATGCTCAATTTTGTTTCTGCATGTATAACAGGTACTCCTGATCCTCATTACAAATATTTACCTTTCACCATGTATAGAAGATTTTATAGTTATTCCAAGTTAATTATGCAATTTTCATGGTATGCAACTTTAGGGAGTGCTCCACTCACTGCTGTTCAGTTGCTTTGGGTCAACATGATTATGGACACATTAGGTGCTCTAGCATTAGCAACAGAACCCCCAAATAATGATATGATGAAAAGACCACCTGTTGGCCGGGATGAAAATTTCATCACCAAGGTCATGTGGAGAAATATAATCGGCCAGAGTATATTTCAGCTGATTGTACTAGGAGCTCTGATGTTTGATGGGAAAAAACTTCTGAGACTTGAAGATCCAAATTCTGACATTGTTCTCAACACATTCATATTCAACACGTTCGTGTTTTGCCAGGTAAGTCTTGATATTTAGTTCCAGTAATTTATAGTCATTTAGTACATTACTTGATAAAACAGTGTTTGGTCTTGGATCTTTATATAGCTGATTACATACTTTTAATTTTTGGTCCAGCTATATTTTGATGATTCTTCAGTTCTAAATGTTTCCACCAAGATTATATTGAACCATGCTCTTTCATGCATTAATCGTTGCTAAATATAGTTGCAACTTATATATTGAGATGGTTCCCTCATATTCTTCAAAAAGAAAAAAGATGTTTCTATGATCCTTTTGGAAGTAAATTCTGAATCTGGTAGATCTAATTGCAGCAAGTTTGTGTCCTTGGGTTCGGATTCATTATCTAGTTTTGTACTTGATTTTGGAGAGTGGAGATATTAAAATGAATCAGGAACTATGTGCACCAATAGCAGTGATATTAGAGGCTTAATGTTGAGGAAATAATAGATTTTGGAGCTTGGGCTCGTATGGGAATTGTCCAAACAAGGTGAAAATTAGACATCTTATATTTACAGGATATCACCACATAGGTATCATTATGGTTCTCTGTGTCTTGCTCTAGATATTTCTCTCTCATGAGACGTAGAAGAGAGTCGTTTATCTGGTGATGTTAAGGTTTAAGAAACATTTGTCTGTTACAAGTCTTGAACTTCTATTAGTTCTCGCCTTGTGTTATTGTTAAGGGATCTGGTAGAACAGGCTTGCAAATCTTATATATACTAAAGGCTTACAAGCTAGTTCACCTATAGAACATTACAGAGTTTTTCCATGGTGGAAAATAACTTAAAAGGTGTTAGTCAAAGTATGGTTTTATGGAAAACTTAACTACATCCTGTTTTCTGCAGTTTGTGACATCTTATGCTCTTTAAGACAACCATGACCATCTTACCTTTTTCATGGTAAGGATACTATGAAATGCAAAAACAATTATTAATTAGTCCCTTCGGGAGGCACTTCATAAATCATTACAGCTCAAGGAAAAATAAAGAGAAAAAAAATGAAGAATTAGTATATGATGCAATCTGGTCCGAAACTCCTAACTAAGGATTGCCAAAACAGATCAGTGGTCTAGTACCATGAATGTTTAGATCCATGCTCTTTCATGCATTAATCGTTGCTAAATCATAGTTGCAACTTATATATTGAGATGGTTCCCTCGTATTCTTGAAAAAAAAAATGTTTCTATGATCCTTTTGGAAGTAAATTCTGAATCTGGTGGATCTAATTGCAGCAAGTTTGTGTCCTTGGGTTCGGATTCATTATCTAGTTTTGTACTTGGTTTTGGAGAGTGGAGATATTAAAGTGAATCAGGAACTATGTACACCAACAGCAATGATATTAGAGGCTTAATGTTGAGGAAATAATAGATTTTGGAGCTTGGGATCGTATGGGAATTGTCTAAATAAGGTGAAAATGAGACATATCTATTTACAGGATATCACCACATAGGTATCATTATGGTCCCATATGTCTTGCTCCAGATATTTCTTGAGACGTTGAAGAGAGTCGTTTATCAGGTGATGTTAAGGTTTAAGAAACATTTTTCTGCTATAAGTCTTGAACTTCCATTAGTTCTCGCCTTGTGTTATTGTTAAGGGAGCTGGTAGAACAGGCTTGCAAATCTTATATATACTAAAGGCTTACAAGCTAGTTCACCTATAGAACATTACGGAGTTTTTCCATGATGGAAAATAACTTCAAAGGTATTGCTCTAAGTATGGTTTTATGAAAAACTTAACTACATCCTGTTTTCTGCAGTTTGTGACATCTTATGCTCTTTAAGACAACCATGACCATCTTGCCTTTTTCATGGTAAAGATACTATGAAATGTAAAAATAATTATTAATTAATCCCTTCAGGAGGCACTTCATAAATCATTACAGCTCAAGGAAAAATAAAGAGAAAAAAAATGGAGAATTAGTATATGATGCAATCTGGTCCTAAACTCCTAACTAAGGATTGCCAAAACAGATCAATGGTCTAGTACCATGAATGTTTAGATCCATACTCTTTCATGCATTAATCGTTGCTAAATCATAGTTGCAACTTATATATTGAGATGGTTCCCTCGTATTCTTGAAAAAAAAATGTTTCTATGATCCTTTTGGAAGTAAATTCTGAATCTGGTGGATCTAATTGCAGCAAGTTTGTGTCCTTGGGTTCGGATTCATTATCTAGTTTTGTACTTGGTTTTGGAGAGTGGAGATATTAAAGTGAATCAGGAACTATGTACACCAACAACAATGATATTAGAGGCTTAATGTTGAGGAAATAATAGATTTTGAAGCTTGGGCTCATATGGGAATTGTCTAAACAAGGTGAAAATGAGACGTATCTATTTACAGGATATCACCACATAGGTATCATTATGGTCCTATGTGTCTTGCTCCAGATATTTCTCTCTGATGAGATGTTGAAGAGAGTCGTTTATCAGGTGATGTTAAGGTTTAAGAAACATTTTTCTGCTACAAGTCTTGAACTTCCATTAGTTCTCGCCTTGTGTTATTGTTAAGGGATCTAGTAGAACAGGCTTGCAAATCTTATATATACTAAAGGCTTACAAGCTAGTTCACCTATAGAACATTACAGAGTTTTTCCATGGTGGAAAATAACTTAAAAGGTGTTAGTCAAAGTATGGTTTTATGGAAAACTTAACTACATCCTGTTTTCTACAATTTATGACATCTTATGCTCTTTAAGACAACCATGATCATCTTGCGTTTTTCATGATAAGGATACTATGAAATGTAAAAACAATTATTAATTAGTCCCTTCAGGAGGCACTTCGTGAATCATTACAGCTCAAGGAAAAATAAAGAGAAAAAAAATGGAGAATTAGTATATGATGCAATCTGGTCCTAAACTCCTAATTAAGACTTGCCAAAACAGATCAGTGGTCTAGTACCATGAATGCTTAGATCACAAGGATGGGGTTTCCTTATAGATCAAAGTGTGTACAAGCTTATGTGTAATGGAAAATCTATTCATTCCGATACAGAGATTTGGCAAAGCAATTCTAAGAATGTTAGTGTTGACTCTACTGAGTCATGGTTGGTTTATAGTTGAAATCTGACTACAATATAGTGATAGTTAGATAAGATACGTGAGTACTTTTCAGTTTGAGCCAATACATCATTTTCTCATGCACTATTCCCGAATAGACACATGGCCTAGGAAATTAATGCATCCTACTATTGACAAACAGTATTTCTATATATGTCATATATATCCAAAAGTACTTGAATGTTATATTGCAATTATGAAAGCAATTAAGCACCAAAAATACAGTAATGCAAGCATCAAGCATATTATTGTCAGTATTTCTATATATAACACTTACGTACCCCAGAAGACTTGAACGTTATATTGCAGTTCATGAGAGCAACTAGGCTCCAAAAATACAGAAATGCAAGTATCAAGCATATTATTGGCTCAATCCATGCTGTGTAAATGTATATATTGCATAGATAGGTATATTTGACATCATGATACTTGCATATACGTATCCATACATAAAAACATGCATAATTTTATAGGTTTACACATGATGGTTAAGGAAACTGTAACCTTATATATTCTGAAACTAAGCAAGCGATTGCCTGTCATAACAATGCACTATGTGACAAGTTCCAACATTCTTAAATTGGTGGGTTCCAGCAGTGGCTTTGAATGTCTACCTTTATCTGATTACAGATTCAGAGACCTTATTCACTTAATTCCATCACTACATCAGGTTCTTGTAAGGTAAACGAAAGGTCACTCGAGCAAGGTTTGTCGTATCATACCGTACCGGCATTTCGACCTGGGTTCGGTATGGTACGGTACCAGTGTACCAGGTGGTACATCAGGGCGTACCGAGCGATACACCCTGGTGTACCGAATAATTTTATACTTTTTCATACTGTAACAGTGCTACAGTATAGTACTGTATCACTGTAACGGTACCGGTCGGTCCGCATACCGGTAATTTGTCGGATCGGTACGTACTGTCTGATACGGGCGGTATATTTCAGTATGACAGACCTTGCACTCGAGTACTAAAAGTTGCCAAGTTTAGGCTTTCGTGGTACGGTGATTTTTACCGTTCCTCTCTTTTGATATGATAACATAGATTTTGAAGATTTTCAAAGTCATTTAGTGGTTATTGGTAGTAAAAGAGCTAATGTTTCCATTTAGAAACTAAGCTTTTAGCATCTTCAAAATCACATGAAAGATTTCCAGTTTGCTATGTTTTTCCAGTAAATCAAAGCCGATCCCAGGAAGGGGATAGCTTGCAATTAATCGGATGAAGCATTTTTCCTCTTCATATCACTCAATTATAGTGTATCAATCTGAATTTAACTTGATACCTCTGCTTCAGGTCTTCAATGAGATAAATAGCCGTGAGATGGAGAAGATCAATGTGCTACATGGAATCTTAAGCAACTGGATCTTTGTGGCCATCTTAACATCGACAATAATATTCCAAGTGATCATAGTGGAACTCCTTGGTCCCTTTGCAAGCACAAAGCCTCTAAGTTGGCAATTATGGTTGATCAGCGTAATGATCGGCTCCATCAGCATTATTGTTGCAATTATCTTGAAGTGGATTCCAGTTGAATCAAACAAGTGCACCACAGTTCATCACCAGAATGGCTATGAGGCACTCCCTAGTGGTCCAGAAGCAGTATAAAGCACCGAAGAAGAGCACACCGACACTTTTCTGAGTCTGACCACAATTTTTTTCCTTGTTTGGGTTTAAATTTGAGGGTGCTAAATGGTGTCATATTGCATCATTCTCTTGCAAACATGACGATAGATCTTCTTGCACCAGGACAAAGAAACTTCACAGAAAGACCATCTTGCATTTTGAGATCCAATTCTTCAAGAGCTATATCTGACGGAATTTTACTTTTGTCCTTCTTTCAGGAAAATAAACGTCCAGATGTGCTCTGCAGTTAATAAATTGAGTCATCAGTTGTACATAACTCTGATTTGCTTTAGGTTTGAGCTTGAGAGTCTCTGTTCCATGTCAGACAAATGTGACATTTGGATTGGAAAACATGCTTCATGATTAATAAACATATTGAGATTAAATCCATGCTTTGACACAGATTTTTTGCTTTCAAATTTTGGCTCAACAAACTTTCTCTCAGGTTGTGTGTCATGTACTTGAGAGAGAGAGAGAGAGAGAGAGAGAGAGATATGCATTTACAATCTCGGTTATTCAACGCAGGTAGCAAATGATGCATTTACAATCCATATCTGATATCCAGGTTCCAACATTAGGATGAGAAACTTGTGCTGTCTTGCACATTAACCATCATAGAATTGTTCAGTTGTTTCAATGGGGGAAAACCTAAAACCAAAAGAAAGCACCAAACAGAACACAAGTAGATCTGTGTTGACAGTAGATTTTCTAGTTGGTAATATTCTTGATGTTGAGTGAAACTGTAGGTCAGATCTAACCTTAAATGCTTGCTTGAGCAGTAAGGAGAAACCTTAATGTAAAGCGTAACTATTGTTTGCAGAAAGAACTTGAACAAGTAAATCACAGTTAAAACTCTCACTAAACAATGTTTTGCACGCTTAAAAATATTGGCATAAGAACACAAATGAGTAAGTTGCTAATAAATTGCTAATCAGATACTTCTATGTTCATATTGGATCGTCCATTGAGATAGCAGAAATACCAGCAATTTTATGCCATGCAATCGGCACAAAATTTTCATGTAGTTTTAATCATATAATTGATCTTATGCTTCTCATTCTAGTTTGCATCTTATTCCTCAAGAAACAAGAATTCATGCCAAAGTTCTTCCTTATACACTTCATCTAATCATTAAGCAGTATATACTTGGATAAATATTTTTTGTAATATCACATAAACAAAAAAGGCAAAGGTGCACAAACAAGCAAAGATCGTGTTGTTATCGTAATTACAAGTAGGAAGTCTCAGAGGGATCAGATTCAAGCTGGCCTCACATCACAATATGTTGCTAGAGGATCCTCAGGTCAAGGTGTAGGGATGATCATGAACAAAATGATGTCCACGTGTTACCGAGATGACTCTGTAAGTTTGCTGACAAAAAACTTTCCTATATCTTCAGTAACTACATTGCTCCTGTCAAAACCAAAGATAAGTTCCAAATAAGAGCTAATGACTTTTTTATTTAATTTAACCATAATGAGCTGACCCGTGTACACAACTGAGGTGATAGCTTTTCTGATATTTGTAAATCAGTACATTGTTATATTTACACAAAATTGAAAACCATAATAGCTGTGCACTACTTAAACATGGAAAGAGTTGATCGATACTGCACTAAATTTCATAGACGAGTGGGATCTTTAAAAGCAGAGAGACTAGGAGAAAAATGAATTCCCATATCACAGTATATACCAAGCATTGACTGTATTGTTAAGGTCCAACTGCTCACCAATATGCAGCATGTCACTGTTTTGAAAAACATTGACACTTCAACCAATTCTCATTATTTTCCACATAACAACATTTCGTACCGTACTGGTCCAATAGAGATTTGTAAGGGATTGATACCCAAGATTTATTTCATGCCAGAGAGAGTTCTGGTATACCGTCGAACAATCTGACAGACCTCATATTGGCTAGGGTCTTATACACTGGACCAACTCTATATTATTCAAGCAATTCGGATAATCCTTTTTGCAATAAGTTTAGCTATTCAAACTTTTCGTTTATAAATCTTAATATCAAGGCATTATTTGTGAATTTGGCTAATATAGAAAATATATGAGATTACATGTAAAAGCAAGAAAACAGATATCTGAGTATGTATGTTTATTCATTTTGCTGAAAGACCATATGAAGAAACTTTCTTTCTATTGCTATGACTATGTTATACACAAAGTTTCAAGTTTGTTGGGGCTAGTACTCTGACTTCACAATTGTAGCACCTGAAATATTACAGTCTTGTCATGCATGTTATATAAGCAACTTCCAAGAAAAGCAATGTGAAAAAGTAAATGACTCATAATTAAATGAGCAGTAACAGGCTCAGAACTAAGTGAACAGTTAATCAAACATCTAAACTCCTTATGTACTTGTTGATGTCATGAACAGACTCGATGGAAAAATTGACATATTACATCTTGATTCTAGCTATTTGTCCTCAGTATTGTGACTTCTAAATTGACAAATCATTCTTGTCAACTGCTCACTTATATCTCATTTTTCCAAGATATGGAAAAGCTTCAATTTGTTCAAACTAAACAGTTCTTTTTGGTAATTACATGCAAATAAAAAGCAAACACAAGAGCTTGAGAGAATCAATTGTAACAGCCTAATAAGATATACAAATAACTTATTTGTTGATAATATTGGAGTATACATCTATATTTTTCTAATTGTATACAATTCCGTTACAAAAATGTTTCAACTCATGCCCCAAAAAAGGTCAGGATTTAGCAACTCATCAGTCCTAAAAACGAAGTCAGGATTAACCTTGTCGTATTGGCTTCATATGCAATTTGGCTGAAAGTAGCAGTAAAAAACTACAAATAGACCTTTTTAAGCCATGGATGGATGCTGGAAAACACAATAAAAAAGCAATCAGATCACGTGGAAGTGCTTGCCGATGTCACTCAAAATATCATTTAAACATCATGAAATACCAGTCAATTAATATATATAGCGGCATAAACTTTTGGCCCACCCTACCCAGAAAGAGAAAAATTAAGTCGATAAAACTAACCTCCCACTGAGCTGTGGTGGAACTAACAAGCCACCCTTTGTGTTGGGAACATTTCTTAGACGTCGTAATTGTCCTCTGGAATGCTTACTAGATGGTTGAGGAAAGGTGGAACCATCTGATTCTCTCTTTCGTGATGCAGTTTCTGCAAGTGCAGCAGCAACTCTAGAGGAGTGATCAGTACCAACCATTTGGCTTGATTGGTAGGATTGAGTAGCAAAAAGAACTGATACATCTAGAAGTCCTTCCAATGAAGGTGGCGGCAAGGGGGGGACTACAGTTGAAGGTTGATTTGCTGCTATGGGGATCCTGTAGATATATTCAGAAAGAAAAAGAGAAAGTTATGAAACTTCGAGAGCAGTAAAACATTGATATAACTATACAAATTCAATTCTTCCACTACATAACTTTGTAATCGCCTACTTAATCCACACTAACAAATAGCGGCCCTCTGCCATGAAGAACATTTGTCAGCCAGTATGAAGTTCATGATTGAATCCAAAAGTAGCAGTCATCATGGCATTTGCAAATATTCATTTACTCTAGCTAGAGAGTCAGTCATACAGAAATTATATAAGGAGGCGAACTATGAGATATTGTTTAAACTTCATCACTCCAACCACCCCCAACACCCCAACCCAATAAAAAACCAGAAAAAAATAGAACAAGCAAAACACTAAGAAAATCATAACAAATGTTAGAGCAAAATAGGCCACCACGTCTAGAAACTCAACTTTTTGTTTCTGTTTACTTAATTCTGAAATAAGTCCACCTGAACATTCAGAATAAGAAAAAAACTGCATCAATGTTACTCTATCTAACATACAATCTCAATATGACAAAGAGCATGAAGATGAAAAAAATTTACCTTGTCATGCATAAATAATAAGTTATTATCTTCCAGTCTGTGACTTAGTTGGCCACAAGGACCAAGAGGTAAGACTTATTTTTCTCAAAAGTCATACACCAAAATCTAAATCAGATAGCTCTGGAAACACTTCAGTGATAAAAGAAACTAAAGACAAACCAACAAGATGTTCTTACTCATTCCAGATAGAGTTCTTAATCTACAGCGGCCTTTATATCTATGCAACAAAAACAGTTCCTGCGACGCAAGTTCTTAATTCCTAGCAAGTGAGCTAACATAAAATTATATCATGTGCTCACTCCATGTTAATGAGAACAAATATTATATCATTGCAGTGCTATGCAAGTCTTCCCATGAAATTCCTGAACAAGAATATAACTTAACTTTTGTACATTCTCTTTGGTCCTTGTTGCATGAAATTCACCTATCTCCAAGGAGCACCTAGCATGCCTACAAGAGTAATTCAGTAATTTAGCATTTTAACCTAGATCACCCAACGTCACTAAAAATTTTATAGAAAGTAACATTGACTGCAATTGAGCTACATTGTCTAATTACTGATCCTTAGTTACACAGGTAACTATCAATCAAATTGCATACTGGTCCATTAATATTTAAAATAATGCTTGTATTTTAACTACATCATGAATGATTGATTATAAAATATTAAATAAACACATTTTTTCTTTCTTGAACACCACTATATTACATCTTTAGAATTAAATTACAACCTTTAATAAATAGCTTAAATAGACATACAAGTTTTTCCTCCTTTCTTTACATTTCTCCATTCACTATCCTAACATGTAAAGTTGATAGTCAGTGTTATAGTTGATCGACCTGGTAAAAACCAAATTAAACTCAGTAAACATTTGTTTCGTGTTTAATCATCCACTCTAGTAGTCACATAATATGGCCTATAAGTTTAGTTTCATGAGTTCATGTGATTCTAAATATGTCCTTTGTTCAGTATAAAATGGTACCCAAACACTTCTTCCTCCAATATCAATCATTTTTCTTTATTATAATTCATTGGTAAACATAATCAAAGTTCTATGCATTTTAATGTCCCAATAAGTTGTCAAATTTTATGCACTCTATAGTCGATTCTACATAGCTATTTATGGTCCTTTTGCCTCATTTTCAGTTATTTTATAAACTTATCTTTAGCTATTTATGGTCCTTTTGCATCAATTTTAGTAATTTTATAAACTTATCTTTTGAGCTAACGATTCTATTTTTTAGCTTTAAACTCCATTACTGAAAGGATGTTGATTTATGATTTGTAAAAGTAGCTCCTCTATGCTACCTTATTCTCGACAACATTTACAAGCACCCTTTGATCTTTGTTTCATATGAAATATGACACTACCAAAATCTCCAATATTTCTTTCTCCCATAATAACAAGTTTATAAACGTTTCCCTTTCCAAATTAGTTAACCCACTAGCTTAAAATAATGATAATGGATAAGAGACAAGAATCTTTTTTCAGGGAAAAGTGCTACGCATTCCAATCACCTTAACAATGTCAAAGTGGAATTCAGTGACTTAATATGTCCATACTCAAATGCTTAATGATTTATTTAACAGCATCCTTTTTCTTCTTTGTTATCTCCTTCTGAATTGTGCTTTAATGTACATTAGAATAACCAAAATGAACAATGCATTTACTGTAAAATTCCATTTCCCGTATTAACACTTGCTCAAGATTTGTATGTGCGTTCTCCTTATTCTTCTCGCTCTCCTTGGTGAAGTAGTAGCACTAATTTGGAATCCTACAGAAAGAAAATTTACGGATTATAACCTATCATCCATTATAGTTCCATGTCATAACTCGAACTGCTGCCTTTCAACAATACGCGTTTGGAAGAATTGCAGACATCGGTAACCATCACAATATAATTACGATGAACGAGTATGTCGAAATATTACAGCACTACTAACTAATTGGAACCCAACGTCGATGTTGTTCGTAGAGGAGAATAGAAGGGTTCAAAACCCATAACTAAAAGAAAGGATAGGTCGAACGAAAATAAGCTGATTCGCACAGAAATCAAACGGAGAAAAACAAGCAAACGAAAGACGATTACTGGTTCTGGCGATTGGGGAGTGGGATCAAAGGCGGCAGCGGGCGCGTCGACGGAGGGGAGAGCGAAGGAGCAGCCGATTCCATCTGTTGCTTCCCCTTTTCTTCTCCTTTTTCCTGCAATTCGATCTCTTCTTCTTCTTCTTCTTCTTCTTCTTCTTCTTCTTCCGAAGAGGCGTAATCCACGAGCGACATCTCTCTCTCTCTCTCTCTCTCTCTCTCTCTCTCTCTTAAAACAGGAGAGTCGCTCGCTCCCCGTCTCTCTCTTCTCTCTCTCTCTCTCTCTCTCGCTCACGTGTTTCCTTTTGGGGTATTATTTGGTGCTTAAGACTCTATCGACTACTCTTTGAGAATCGGATCCTATTAGGTAGGATCCGAACCCGTTTAAATGAGTACAACTGCGGTGTCACAAGTTGACTTGAATTTCATCAAATCAAATTAATGATCAAATTTTATATTATTAGATTAAAAATATTAAAAGAAAAACTCTTCGGATGGTATCATTGAAAAAAAAAAATCTCATAAAAATATATATGAGCAAAAAGATCTCTTTATCGTCTTTAGTTAAAATAATTAATCTTAGCAAAAGCCTCTTATCTTTACCATTAGGATCAATCCTACGTAAACACGAATAATAATAATAGGTCCTAAGCGACCAAGGTTATTATTTCCTAATAAAAAATTAAAATTTATGATTATTATTAAGGTTATCTTTGGCCTCACCCAATAAGTTAAGTCTTGGTTGGGATGATGTACACCATCATCTTTCTTCTCCTACGATTAATATGGATCATACCAACACACATTTTAAATTATAAGAATTTTATCGATTAATTCCAAGCACCATAGGGAACTCCAAATCGTTTGTCCCACCCACTAATTTATTCTCGGGTACCACAAGTGATATTTTATATAAATTAAATTATTAGAAGAAATGGATAAGCATCTCCGTGAGACATGAGTTATGAGAGGTAAAAACGCTTGACAAAGTGACTTATTAAGATTAGTCTGTTTCACTCATGAGATTCAAGAGGAATATGTTCTATCCGATTTATGTCTTGAATATACTAATATACTTTCAAGGTGCTTTTATCAAAGGATCAATCCAATATATCATCTTTAACATACTCACATATGACATTTTCGATTGATTTAGAATAAAATTCTCGAGAATGATATTCTCATATTCATCTTAATTCAATTACATCATTTAGGCCCGAATAAGGTTTTAATGATATTAATTGACCATTTGACAAGGTGAAATGGAGTAGATATTTAAACAACATGGGATGTTTTTTCTGATAAGATTTTTAGAAAACTTTAGAATTCATAATTATAAAATATGGATCCCATCATTTGTCATAAATTGTCTGAAACCTAAAAGGGTATATATAAAGATAAAGATAATTTACATTATATATTGCAACACTGTGGTGATTAAAAAGTAATTTTTTTATAATAACTTTGGAGCTCAAGTTTGTAATGGTTATAGTCTTATTCCAATAATAGCCAAATTTAGGTAACTTGAATCATAGAGACATTCTTAATTATATAATGACAATAAATAATATTTTTTGAAATAACATGGGAAATAAATGAATATTAGAATACCATATGACAGGTAGAATGAAGAGTGTATCTTTCATGATTGAATACTGGAAGATGAATCGACGAGTCCCATTTGATTAAAAAGAGTAAAGAACTAATTCTAATGATTCGTTTCAATGGATTTAAAGATTGTGTCATCCATTACCTATCAAATGCAACTCATTCATTGAATCCTCAAAATAATTCATTCTATAGATATGCGTTTATAAAGAAGATGATGACTCTCATCTTATCGCGTTAATCATCGGAGGATAATAGAATGGCATAGATTTTTTTTTTGTCCCTATATAGATGTCCTTTATGCTATTGAATGGATGGATTACTCTCTTCCTTTGCGGAGAGAAAATAATGGTTCTTCCCAATGGCCTCTCTTTGTGTTTCTTCTATAGTGACTTTGTTTCTTTGGTCGGCAAGTTGAGATCAAAATTTGTGAAGAAGGTGCTTCATACAAACCGAGAGCTCCTTTGGGATGGTGCTATCAATTATATTTTTTATAGGGTGGCAAAATGTTCATCTTGACAAGACGCACCCTTTGTCTTATCTTTTTTGATCTAGGGATCATCTTTTCTACCTTCTTGTCCAATCCGATGAGATAGTAGAGAAGCATATTAAGAAGCTGAACGACAAATGATCAGATGAAGGTAGTAGAATTCCTTTTATTTAGATATTACTGTCTCTTATTCTATTTTTACTCTAATCAAAGCTTGATAATTCTGTTTATTCATTGCAGATGACAACTTGGCCAACTTACTAAAAGCTCAAATGGCATGCTTGCTTCCATCAAAACATCATTAAATATAAATAGATGAGACACACACTTGTGGCATGGTCCCTTAGATCTTTATTGATGTGAAAGACATGTTGATGATGGTTATAGTTGCTAATGCAAAGATGTATGTACTAATGATTCAATTATAATTTCTGACTTTTCTCTTCTATCTCCAATTCATAAGTACTAAAAAAGAAGGGAAAAAAATTCAACTATAATGTTAATTTTATGTTTTATTTTAAGAGATACCAATTTTATAGTGAATTACAAAGATGTGTCGATATATAATTTTTTTTGTATGAAAGAAAAATGTTGCTTTCAAAAATAAAAAAAAACGAAATCCATAATTATAAAGATGATGTTTTGCATTGTACATTATATATATTACTGTATTGATTAAATAGCCATTTTTGGTGCAAGTCACTTTCTTAGATATAACTTTGGAGCTCAAGTTTTTAATGGATCTAATCATAGAGACATGATGCTTAATTATACAATGATAATGAATAATCTTCTGCTGCAATAACGTTAACTCGGAAATAATTGAATGCAAGAAAATGAATATTAATTAGAATACCACCATATGGCGAGTAGAATGAAGAGTCCATTCATTTTCTCATGTTTTGTTCGATGAATTGGTTGTAAACAATTGAATACTGGAAAATGAATCGCAGCATCGGAGTTTGTTAAAAGAGCCAAGTGATAATTATAATGATTTGTTTCGATGAATATAAAGATTCTATCATCTATTAGCTATCAAATAATACTCAGTTCGTAGAATCCTCAAAACTAATTAGGCCATAGCAATAATCCCTTTGACCACCAAAAATAATTGATTTTTTGGATACTCAAAACGAATTATGTCATATACAATTCATTTATTAAATCCTCAATTCATTTGGTCACTCATTGGACTCAAAATTAAATGAGTCCACGTATGTGTCCACCAAGCAAACGACCCTCATCTTATAGCATTTGTGATTGGATGTTCATAGATTGGCTTGGATGTGTTTTAGGATCTTCACTTTTTCCTTCTTTTTCCCTTTCTAGGTTTACACTTTAATATTTTATTACTTAATGCCACATACTCTAATGATTTCTCCCTTTGACGTGAGAATGTAATGGTTCTTTCTTTATATTTATGTTTTAGTGATTTTTTTGTTTAATTAGTTTTCGATGGATCAAAATATGTTACTATGTTTATTATACAAATTGATAACTTTAAGCGTTAGCTTGGGGCTATGGTGGTCGAGCAGTCATTATGATTGATATCCTCAGCCAACCATCCGAGAGATCATCGATCGAAGAAGAATAATGTATCTACGAACCAAGACATGGTATCGCTTTGCTATTCCTTTTTATCTTGTTAGAGTCTCCTGTTAGGCTAATTGAGGCAAAAGTAGAATAACAGCTTGCATCATGCCCATCAACATTTCCAACTGTTGGGTGAAGTTCATTAATACCTTAACGGGGATGAGCGGGTGGCTCGGATTGATCTTGTTTTCTTTGTCAAGGTGACCTTATGGTTAGAACCAATGGTGGTTGCTCCTGTCATGACCTCTTGCATGTCTCCTCATGCTTACTTGAGACCATCGCCTCAATAGCTATGTTTAGATTGGTCCTGTAGAGGACCTCGAGTGTAGTCACTAGCGACCTTTCCACCAATGACTAGAAAAGATGAGAATGCCTAATTCTCATTATGAAAGTTTGAATCATGAGTAATGGATGAGTTTCTTGCATGCCTCAGATTTTGATGATGAACTGGGTGATGAAATCAGAGAGTATCTCTTCCTCCCCTAACTTGAGTCTGAGCAACATTGCCATCGATGGCCTCAAGCATACATTCCCACACTAGGTCTCTCAGCATCATTGAGAATACGTGATACATCAAAATGTTTGAGGTACCGTAAAGAGACATCTGGGCACGAAAAGTGGCAATATGTTCAATCGGGTTGGTACTACAATCAATAGGCTTCCAGTGATAAGAGATAAAAGTTAGTCAAAATTGATTTCTCTTAGATGTTTTGGGTGAATGGGGATCAACTTGAGGTGGGATCGATCAGATTCTACCCCTTGGACCACTAGAAATCTTATCGTATTTTATCTAGGCATTAGTCTATTTGCCTTAGTTGGATCTTTAGAGAGTCATCTATTAAATCTACTGATTGAGTTTCAGATTGGGGCGAGGCAAAGCAAAGGTGTGGTGCATTGAACTCTACTATTAGGGAGCAAGATGCTCCATTAGTTAGTAGTTTTATGGACCTCGAGCGATCTTGAGATGCTGGCATCGCATCAATTAGGGGGATTTTGATGGATGCTAGTGTTAGTAGTAGTTGAGATGTCATCTATAACTAAGATGACAGCATCATTTGTTATGCTAGTTGAGGTAGGAGTGGGCCAACAACTTGCAACATGCCCATAAACGTCTACACCTTATGGGCGAGATTCAGGAATACCTTGGTAAGAATAAGCAGGTGGCTCTAGTTTATCCTTGGGGGTAAGGGGCTTAGATCATTGAATAGATACCAGTGCCTTATCAACATCTATGCCGAGATGAACATATCCACATGTGGGAAGAATGATAGTTGCCTCCCTAGTAAAAGTGTTGTGGGTTGGAGGAGAGACTTCCTCACTAGAGTATTCATTGATAGGGTTGATAGGCGAATATTCCTGTAATATCAAGCCTTCCTTCTAGCATCAAATTATTAAGGAAAAATATCATTGATGTCTTAGCCAACCCAATATATTCTAGACCTGTGTGCATAGAATTATCAAAAGTATCTTCAAGATAGCTTTGAGATAGTTCCAAAGTGGATCTGAGTTGACTCTGAGATAGCTTTGATGTAGCTCCGAGGTGGATCCAAGATAGATTCAAGGTTAATCTTAGGTGGCTTCGAGGTGATTGAGAGGTGGATCTAAGGTAAAAGTGTCGAGGTGAAAGTATTGTACTCCTAAGATGCCACTAGCATATAGACTAAGGTCAAGGGAGGTTTCCCAATTTGATCCCTCCGATGCTCAAGTTAGTAATCTGATGTCCCTAAATGTGAGCTCAAATAGTTCGAGAAAAGAGAGAGTTCTCCTCTTTTTCTTATTTAGGATATGTTTTTATATCTTGAAAGAGAGGAAGCTTGTGATTGTCTTCCTTATCATAAAGGAAGAGAAAGAAGTTTAAAATTATCTTTCTTATCATGAAGGGAGAAAATAAAGTTTGTAATCATCTTCCTTTCTATAATAAACTCAAACAAAAGCTTATGCTTATGTGTTTTAAATTTTCATACAAGCATAAAGGATGAATTAGATCTTAAGTGTTAAAATATTTCCAATCAGACATGATACAAGCTTTGTGATTAAAGCATCTCAAAGTTGAGATGGATGCCATCCGATTAAAACATAGAAAACTTAGATGAGAAACAAAGGCGAAGAGGGATTAGAAAGCATGAAAGCATGATTTCACCCCTTCCTAAAGGATGGGATTAGAAAGGAAGAGAGGGAATCTTTTTGAAGAGTCGTTTGATGCAATGCAATTTGATTGAGATATAACACCTTATGGTTTGACTTCATATAAAATACATTAACCAGACAATTTTTCTTTTCTTTTGTCTATTTCTAATAGAAAACTTTGGCATACATAATTAGAAAATATGGATCCTATTATTTTGTATTCAATAGTTTGAAATATATTTTACATCACATATTGCATGATTATATTGATTAAATAGTTATTTTTTATATAAGTCATTTGTTAGATGTACCTTTGGAGCTCAAATTTTTAATGGATCTAATCTTACCTCCATATAATCTATGAGTAACTAAGGTAACTCGAATCTCATATTCATTCCTAATTATACAATGACAATGAACAATCGTTTTTGCAATAACATTTGGATATAATCGAATGCAAGAAAATGAACATTAACATGCCATATGGCTAGTAGAACGAAGAGTGTATTTTTCATGATTTTGTTCATTGAATTGATCATAAATAATTGAATATTTGGTCAAAAGAGTTAAGAAGTAGTTTTAATGATTTGTTTCCGTGAATTTAAAGATGGTGTCATCCATTATTAGCTATAAAATATAACACATTCATTGAATCTTCAAAACTAATTAGGACGTCACAATAATTTGGTATATACAATCCATTTGGCAAATCCAAAATTCATTTGGGTTAAGTCATTCCTCGGACCATCAAAATTAATTTGGAATATTGTATATAATAAACATATGTGTCCATAAAGCAATCGATACATTCGTGATTGCAAGATGGCTTAGATTCATATTTGAATCGTGTGTGTTTTCCTTCTTTTTAGAAAACCTATATAGGTGTGCATTTATCTCAATAGTTAAAGCTGTCCATTTGATTACTTAATGTCATTTACTCTAATCATTTCTTCCTTTGCGGAGAGAATTAATTCAATGGTTGTTTCAATGTCTCTCTTTGTTTTCGTGCTTTGGTGACCTTTTTGTTCTTCGTTTAATCATTCCTCGGTAGGCAAAGTTATAGAAATTGATAGCTACCTTTTTGGATGGTGCTATCAATTATACTTCACATTCCAAATGTCCATCGCACCTTTTTTATTTTCTTTATTTTCTAATTATCATCTTTTCTGCCTTCTTCTCCCACCACCCGATAGAATGGGATCTAAGCAAAACAATATGGTCTTCGAAGTTGAACGAGAAATGATTATTGGAATGGGATCTTTGTTAAGCAAAATAATGTGGTCTTCTTCGTGATAGAGAAGAAGTTGAACGACAAATGATTAATGGAATGACATCTTTCTTAAGAAGTAAAACGATGTAGTCTTCTTCATAACAGAGAAGAAGATGCACGATAAATGATTAATGGAATGACATCTTTCTTAAGAAGCAAAACAATGTGGTCTTCTTGATGATAAAGAAGAAGTTGAACGACAAATGATTAATGGAATGACATCTTTCTTAAGAAGCAAAACAATATGGTCTTCTTCGTAACAGAGAAGAAGATGTACAATAAATGATTAATGGAATGACATCTTTCTTAAGAAGCAAAATAATGTGGTCTTCTTCATAATAGATAAGAAGTTGCACGACAAATCATCGGTCTTCATAGAAGAGAAAAGCATATTAAGAAGAAGTTGAACATGTGTTATGGTCTGATTAGGGTAGAATTTTATTTTGTTAGATATAATTATCTTTTTTATTATCATCAAAGGGTAAATGTATTTTGCTTTATATTTTTTTGTATATTCCTTGCAGATAACAGCTTTGCTAATTGAGTGTGGATTTGGAGTCAACTGTTGAAGCTTATTCAGTCAAATGATGACCGAGTCACTCAACTATTGAAGTGTTCTTTGGTTACCAGAGTTGTTCAAATGTAGAAACCATAAGATTCCATTGATGCAAAGTCAATTCCGATTGACTTATTAAAGGTTCGATTTGAAATTTTTGCATCAAATATTGAACCTCCTATCCATTTGTGATTGCAAAAGATCATTAAATATATAAATATATGACATATTTATGGCATGATTATTATAGTTGTTGGGTATATATATATATATATATATATATATATATATATATATATATATATATATATATATATATATAGTTCGTATTTTGATTCAACTAAAATATAAATCTTATATTTTATTTCCAATCATAAACAATAATATAAATTAATTTAATTTGTATTTGTATTTTTTTTATTTGAAGAGATACCTTTGAAGTTCAAAAAAAAAAATCATAATGAATGACAAATATGTGTTTCTAATATCACTCAATATTAAACTCTTATGTATGTATGAAAGACAAATCTTGATTTTAAAATTGAATCATAATTTATTACTCGATTTATGTGGTTCGGATAATGCAATGAGGATTCTAAGACGTACCCTTACAAATACAAATTCATGAGGATTCTTTCACCAATTTAATTTCACGGATATTAATTACTCGCTTAGGAGAATAGGATTTGAGTCATAGAAATAATTTACTAACATTTAAAGAGATGATCGTACACATTTACCTTTCGAGTTCTACGTGCAATCGATACACTCTTTTTTATTATTATTTAATTTAATTTAATTTCATAAATCTAGTAATATCATAATGCACAAAATAATGAACATAATAGTATATTTTAGCATTATGCTACTTATAACTATTCTTTATGGTCATCCAAAATGATATTTGTTTGCACGAATAAAACACTATGTGTCACCAAATTAAACAATGCATACGTAATATTCATTGGAAACCATTATATATCACGTAAGTAAGAAAAAAGCTAAATAATCCATCCACCAGTGTGATTGATGACATGTATATGAATTAACCTATGTTTAGTTTGTGAACAAAAAGTTCAAATTAAGTTATCCAAAAGATACTAAATACATGAGTAGACATATGATTCAACCAACCCCCAACTACTAGGCCATGTTGGGCCTGGGAAATTGATCATAAATTTATCTATCAATCTTTTCGATATTGATATTGAAATGCAATGACTTATAAATTTATTGGAGGATATTTCAAACCCTAAATCTTTGATAAGTGGATTAAGTACACCGTCGTAAAATCATATTTTAGAAATTAAATTTTAACAAATTATCAAAAATAAGTATTAAAAAAATCATTTTTTAAAGAATTATCCGCAAAGAGAGCTAGAGAAGAATGATCTTTTAAGTGCCAAAAAGATCCATGAAAGGATATTAATTAAACATAAAGGTAAGAAACAAATTGAACTAATGCCATATTGAATGATTATGATGAATTAAAAAAAAAAAAGAAAAAAATTACATTTTTGATGATTTATTCTATTAAGACTACATCTCTATTTGAGTCCCTAATTAGCTCAATAGAAACTATATATATATAAATATATTAAGCATTGAATCTAACCCAAAAAAAATATTTTAAATTTGTTTTCTAAATCTTGTAATAAACCAATAAAGCCTCCATCGTCTAATGAATAAAAAAAAAGTATTTTTCAGCTAAACTAATGATGTGAGCAAAGGTAAATAGTGAAGATGAGATTAAATCATTATCATCATTTATTATAATTGATAAATGCAAAGATGTCATTTCATCTTTCCTAACAAAAAAGTATGCAACACAAACACGGAAGAGATGAATACTGTAAATCCCTATCTCAAGCACTCTTTTTGGTCTCAACATCATGGAAGAAGAGCCCAACAATTCATCGAGTTGGTTCCTCTCCGCAGCATCCCTCTCTCCTTGTCGTCTCAATCGGCCTTGGCAAATAGCAGGATGAAGAAGACAACAACATCTCCATCAACATGCAGAACAAATTCCACATGGAAATTTAACCTGGAGACAACACAATCTTCCCAACTCAATCACCAGGATTCTAAGTGCGCCTGCTGCCTCTTCACCTCCACAAGTGTGGCTTTCGATGCCTTCCCTTCCACCCACTCAACCATCGAAACCAGCACCAATGTTTGGAACTCAGGTCCTTGAGGGACTCTTACATTGTTGGAATTTTGTTGGTGGATGCATGTTTGATAGCCACACGCTTCGATGTCGATCGCCAAAAAGAGAGGAATATATTCTCCTTTTTCTTTGGAACATCATCATGATCTATGAGCAACCTCTCCAATTAGAACGAGCATTAATTTTTTTGGTTGGATAATAATACATATATATATATATATATATATATATATATATATATATATATATATATATATATATATGTGTGTGTGTGTGTATATATGTATATATAATACATATATACATATATATATAGAGAGAGAGAGAGGATTATTGATAAATGAATAAATAAGAAAATAGTGCATTAAGGTTGTAAAGTCATTTATCTCTAATTTTCTATGCCACATATGTCCTTTCAAAATATTATATTTCATATCATTCATTTCGTTAATCCATGTATATATATATACCTGAAAACTTCATTCAAATATACACATCAAAATTTGTGTAGCATGATTTTCTTACTAATATTTGTAACTAGTAATTGACTTAGTAATTTGGTCATATTTCATTGAAATGCCATTGTGTCATGTGCATATCCTCATCCATACATTTGGCTCGAGACCAAATAATAGATAGATACACTGTGCTTCATTTTATCATGGAGGAGGTGGAATGATCTCCGTAAAATTTCAATGCTCAGCTCCAATAACTACATCTTCACTCATCACTTGATTCAACCGATATATCAATACTCAAAGATATAAAAGATTCAAATAGTCGATCTCAAATAGTTAAAATATTTAAATTAGCTATTGCTATCGTACGCACCGTTAGGATATTCAAAATCATGAAAACAAAATTTTAGATCATAAAATCATTTAATAATATATTATTTTGATGATAACAGTATTCTAAATATGTCAATGACATTTCAACGTGATTTAGAGGAAACAAAATAAAAGCATAAAAAGAAAGGGAAGGTACAATCAATAATGCATAATATGGCTGTTACTAATGATACGACTAATGCATGATGTGGGTTGACATATGAAAGAAGAGGAACGAGATTTCTTTGTGCCTAAATGCTGGTTTCTTCCCCCACAAAGCATCCAAAACAAAACACATCATCATTAGGTTGCATTAGGGTTTTCATCAAGCCAGCGTATGAATCATGCCCAAGTATCGCTTGCATGACAAGTCACACCAATCACTGGAAAGCATATATGCTGTGGCCACTTCAATCCATCCATGTCAACAACAGTAAACACTGGTATCTGTCTTACTCTGATAATTGCACATAAAATGATGCATTGTTTCTTCTCCTTGTTCTTTCTAATTCCTTATCAATTCAACATCACCCACTTATCTCTTAATAAAGTCGTTTATATTCTTCCTTTGAAGTGTGAAAATGTGGAACAGCGTTAGAGATTGTACAACCTCCAATTTTGTTCAAGAATCAAAAAAGCAGAATAATATATCCCTAGGGAAGAATAATTTATAGAGTTTGTGTTCGAAAGTGACCAGGAATAAAGAGAAAACGAAAAGAAGGAACCTCCAAGAGTTTCACCCTATCGTTGATAATATAATTCATGCATGTGGCATAAGCCAATTTGGAATTTTAGTTAGCGTAGGTGGTGATTATAGTCATTTGAGGCCAATAAAAAGATAATTCGATGTATAAGTTTATCTTAGTAGGGGTCTAGAAAAAAAAATCAATATACGTAGATTTATTCATGATATTTTCGATATAATTAATGATGTAAACTCAATCGAACATTATTAATATTGTACTAACGATAATGTATAAGACTCCTTAATATTCATATTGGACCTATGAAATCTTGAAAACTTGAATCATGATATTGTGACTCCCAATAAGATAAGGAAAATGACAATACTTGGTTGTTTCATATTTTAAATTTAATTGAAGTATAATTAACTATATTTATACATAATTATATATATATATATATATATATATGTATGTAATTATATTTTTATTTAGTTATAGATAAAGCTCAACTTCTAAAAGTGATATGTGAGTTTATATTATTGACAATGAATGAATCAAGTCAAATTGGTCAAAAATAATATATGTAAAAGTGAATATCAATGCAATCTAAAAGTTTGTAATCATTAAATACCTAATGGATCAAATCTAATATACGCCACCCGTTTCTTTTGAACTTTACCGGCTGAGGTTATTCTTGATCCTCTTGCAATCTCATACACACACACACACATGAATATTTTCTTAACATATATATATATAGTCATCAAAAAAATCTCTTTCCATTTCAACGTGGGATTGTTTCCTTCACTTCTGAAAAGGTTCAGATTATTGTCTCCATACAAGAAGTAAATGAGCAATTGTTTCTCTATATACAGGACTCATTGCATGGCTGTGTGTAATAGTAGTATACATGCGCAATAGCATGTAATAAATACTATGATGCATATATTTGTATACAAAGTAGGGTAATTTTACTTCTTAACGCAGTGATGTGACTGTTTTCATATCGATTGTAACCTAAGCTTTGATTGTGTGAATATTTCTTTTGGCAGTACATCGCGTGTGGTATCAGATGCAGATCGTGACAACATAGTAACAGTGAAACGATTGCTTATGATTTATGAGTCATATTGGAGCCTATTGTTTGATGAGTCTATTGGTGATGTGATAGTAACAATAGCATGACAAGACATAATGTTGTTGGATCTCACATCACCAACACGAATCTTAGTTAAAGGGGGCAAATTCACGAGAAAAACTTCAATTTTTTTGGGAAAATTTTTTCTCTATTTTTAGAATTTTCTAGCTGTATTCTTTTTTTATCTGATATTTGAAATACCCATGCCGCTTATCATTATTTCTTTCATTTTTCTATATATCAGTCCATGCGATCAACCGGTCTAGTTATAATACCTTTATACTATATTACAGTAGTTTTAATAATACTAGAAAAATATTATAACATAATATAAAAACACTATATTTTTATGAAAAATACTTGATATAATATTTTTATGTTACATTATAGTATTTTCCTAGTATTGTCGAAAACACTAGTAACACATTACAAAAACATCGTAATACAGTGTTTTCTTAGTATTATTGAAAACGTTGTAACATTATTTTTTGTACTACATTATAGTATTTTCTTGGTATTGCTGAAAATATTATGACATGATGTAAAACTACTATAACTAGACTAATTCACCTGAGAAAATGAAAAGAAAAGAAATAGATAACTAGTTATCAAATCAAGAATATCTCATATATTAGGCAAAGAAAATGTTGTTACGAGAATTCTGAAAATAAGGAACATTAGGGAAAAACCCAAAAAGAAAATTTATTTTCAAGAATTCACTCCTTTTTTTTTTTAAGTCGGACGTAGATTTATGTTGATTATTTTTAATATTAGTTGTTATATATATATATATATATATATATATATATATATATATATATATATATATATATATATATATATGAGAGAAACAATATTGATCTTTTTAGTCACACTTTTAAATTTAGATTTGATGAAGTTTATGCTAATCATCATGAAAAATTATTTAGTTCTAGAAAATCAAGTATTGTTCAGATGGCATGCTCCTAGTGGCAAGAAAATGTGGTTGAATATTTACACTTTTGGGGATATTAAGGAATTTAATTACTTTGACCTTCCTAGCTATTAGGTCATGGATGTCTAAGAATAATGATCTAAGGTACCAAATTTATACTGTTGGTGTCATTTACATAGATTTCTGAATTTACATGCACTCAAATATGATGGTGTGGGTTTTAAGAAGACTTTTGAAGATGGCAAAGGAGTGAAGCCATCCATATCTTGCAAAGTCCAAATTAGATGTAAAAAGTATAATCAATAATATAGTTAAAGTTCTAAGGTGATGAGAAAAAAATCTGATTTAATATTATCAATCGACGTATTTTTAAAAAGAAATAAGTCATTGGTGGCGGAAATGATCTTTCTTTAAAGAATTGAGGCTTTGGCAGGAAGGGTGTGACAACATGAATGATTTTTTGTTTACCTTATCTAAATATACCAAAGTGTAGTAGCAATAATGCTTTAAAGTAAAAAAAAATTATAAGAAATTAAGAGTAGACATTGACAAAAATTCAATGGGAAGCGACCTAAAGTTGTATCCAACCCCGTAAATTTTACATATAGTAAAGAATTTGAAGATTATCGAAGTTGAAGATGTTTAGAAAGATTATGTTAGAAGGTAAAAAAGTATCAGAAAAAAAAATTAAATTTTTTTTTGTTTCCAAGTGTCTTGATACCGATTTGTGAGATAAATTTTAATATATTGGAATTCAGAAAGGATAATGTTGGATTATCTTTTTTACAAGTACCTACGCCCAACCTATAAAAGGAAATCACCAATGAATACTCTTTTCGTCGATGCAAGAAGAGAGGACCAACGATGGTACCCTTTTGCTCCTCCTGTCTCTCATGAATGCTTCCATGTGGGGTTGAAACCATGCAGGACAATTGCACATCACATGAGCTTGGATGTAGCAATGGAGGGACAGGAAATATTTTAATTTTTATCCCTATAAAAAAACATATTACTTTTTCTTTTTTGAACGGATTCTCAAAAAAAAAAATAAAAGCCATTTGATTTATCTTTTCCTAAGGAGCACCTTATTGTCATTTTACTTTCTCTTACAACATTTTGTAACTTCCAGTATTGCTCTAAAACCATTGTGGTGTCTTATTCCTGATTAGTCACAGATTATTACTTATAGTTAGATTTTTACATTTTTAAATTTTATATTAAAATATTTATTATTATAAAAATAAAATATTTAATTTTATTTATCTTAGCGTCGTTATTTTTATCGATGAAATATACAACATTGACAACACGTGCGTGAATGACATAAAAACGAATGATAAAAAATTAATTTTAATGATGGTGACGAATGTGATATCGTTGGTGGCTAATATGGTGATGATCAATGACAATGATGCTATGGTCAATTTTGCTATTGTCAATCCAAACATCAACGACAAAAAAAAAATAAAAAGACAAAACGGTGAGATATCTACATCAACGTCGGAGGAGGAAGAGAAGGGAGGTGACGCTTCTTCGTCAGCATTGCACTGCTCTGCCTTCTTTTCCTCCTCTAATGGTGAGATATCTACATAGACGACGAAAGAGGAAGAGAAGACTGATGAGACATATGCATCATCGAGAATGAGAAGAGAGGGGGAAGATGAAGTAAGTGAGACAAAGCGATGCAACATCATTCATGCATATGCTATCGTGTGCTGTATCTTCTTTCCGTAAAATCAATAATATTAGAGTAAATGAGATTAAATGTTTCACTTTCATAAATATAAATATTTTAATATAAATTTTTTAAGCCTAGAGAGTGAGATATTAAAAAGATCTAACTAGTAAGGTAATACATAATTACCCTCTTATTCTCACCCTTTTTAACCTTTTTATTTATGGTGGATATTCAATTCAACAAAATTTTGAATCGGTTCAAATAAATTCGAACCAACATCAAAATTTATAATCAAATAACCTTAATGATTATTACCTATTATACTCTTAAATATTTTCCGGTTCAATAAATTTTTGAATCGGTTCAAATAAATTCGAACCAACTCCAAAATTTGTAATCAAATAACCTTAATAATTATTACCTATTATAGTCTTAAATATCTTCTGGTTCAATAAATTTTTGAATCGGTTCAAATAAATTCGAACCAACTCCAAAATTTGTAATCAAATAACATTAATAATTATTTTCATTCAAAGTTTAAAATTAAAAATCATAAATACAATAATTACTCATTCCTTCAGTAGTATAAGCAGAATCGTCGTAAACTCTAATGATGGAGGAGCCAATAAGCCATCGACAACCTACTTCAAAGACGAGATATACGTATAAGAAACTGACGCGTGCATGGATCGATCTTGGATTCTTTCCGGAGACGACAGGGCGGCGGCGGCAATCTGATCTCTCTCTCTCCCCCCCATATATTCCATTCCCTCTTAGATTTTGCTCTCCCTCCTCCCCCCCCCCCCCCCCTCCCAATCGTGAACAACGTGTTCCAAGCACGCCGTTAAAATACCCATTCCCTGCTTACTCTTCTCGTTAAAATGTCACCGAGGCATATGTAATACGATGCAACCACGGGATGAGTGGGTGATGGCGGCTGTGTTGTGTTGCGCAAAGCATAGGGGACAAGATATGAATGGGAAGCCAGTGGGTTGTTGGTGGGCACACGAGAAGAAGTGGGCCTCGAGCTTTTTGGGTGGTCCCGCCCCTTCCTCTGTGGGACACGGAATGGTACCGTTGTTGATGATTTAATGACGTGGCAGTTGCGACGATCGGTGTGACAGCTGCCACGTGTTGATATCTAGTGTGTGTGACGACGGCCGGTGGTGATAGCCGCCGCGTGTCAGTGTCGTACTGTGCGACGCCCTCCAATCAAGTGGTGGGAGGACGTGAGAAGGCTCAGGCGGAGGACAGCTTTTTGTGGTGGTTCTCGTTTCCTTGTGCCACCATCCTCCTCCTCTCGGAGATGCCTCCATCCCATCTTTGTCCTGCTAGTTTTGTCCCTTCGGATTTCCATTTCGATTTTTTATGCGTCCCTTCTTCTTCGATCGACTGATATGCAGTTGCCGATATCAGTATATTTTTTGTTTGAGGGGATCAAACTGACGACCCACTTGCAGTTGATTGGGCGTTCATACGTACCAACCAATGGGAACGCGGCTTTGGACGCCCACCCACACCTTTTTTATTTGTTGTATATATTCCATCGTATGTTTCATGTTGCTGTTGCTGCTGCTTTTGACCTCTCTTCTTCCTTTCCTTTCCTTGGTGGTGCAAACAGCTGTGTAAAGACACCGAATCTTGGCCAAACACATTCCCTTTTACGCTTGCTGGGTTGGAAGCATGGACGGTGGTGGTAGGCTAAATCTAGGGTGGAAGCATCACCCTTCGCTCGAAATAGATTTCACGGTTGGGTCGCTGCTGACTGATACATACCACCACCACCACCATTTTCATTCGGCACTACTATACAATCTGATTGTACTGGTGGTCCCCCAATATTTTGGACTCTTATCGGTGCGGCTAAGGCTATACCTCTAAAACGTGATCTCAACCCAACCAAAAAGGCCAAGTCAATCGATCGATCTAATCCGGTGGAACAAATCGGATTGATTCACCCTAGGGAGATCGTAGCATTTAGTTGCTACGTCTAGCCTTTGACTACTGCAGCCAGTAACACCACTCGACGCCCAGCTCCCCACCGCATGGAACCTAGAACGGAATCCTTCACCGGCTGTGCTTAGGTGATAGGAAGAATCCCGACGCTTGCACATTTCCCTGCCGCTGTCACTTTAAACACCTTTAACCCTCCCTCGCCGTCGATCCATAAGGTGACATGGATCATCAGACCCCCTCCCCCGTGCCGGTGGTGGTGCCCGAGTCTCTGGCGTCGGAGGGGCCACCGTTCCGACGATTACATGATGGTGGGCTCGGTAGGAACCAGATCGACGGTCTCGAACCGACTTGAGCGTGACCTCACAAAGAAGAACCAAGGACAATGATTCAACCCATCTGTAAAGGAACCATTAGGAAGGTGACACGAGATGTTGGCGTCCTATTATAGCCCGAGCCGGGGGGCCGCCACCCGTCGCCCCTCCGACGTCTCGATATCGGGCTCCAACACCACCGCTGGGTTTCTATGATGTCCAGAGAAAGCTTGCCTTCAGCTAACAAAGGTAGAGCTTCCTCAGACAACGGCCCAAAAAGAAGGGCACGGTTGCGTCAAAAGTCGCGGACATTGAATCGAACACTGGTTGACAATCTTGCGGCCTCTCACTTGCCCCTTTAAATCCCCCTTCTTCCCCCCTTCCACTTCCGCTGCTCCTCCCTTTCTCCTCACGCTTCTTCCATATATAACCATGCATTGTCTCCTTCGACAACACAGCGTCGTCTTCCTCGAGCTCTTCCTCGTCTTGGTCCTAGGCGGCATCGCCATGCATGTCTCCGACCCTGACGTGCCTTCCTCGCTGGACGCACTCCGCCTCGAGGGCAACTTGAGCTTCCACGACGTCTCCCTCGCCGCAAAAGACTTCGGGAACCGCTTCCGGTTCCTGCCGTCGGCGATCCTGCACCCAGTGTCGGTCTCGGACATCGCCGCCATCATCAAGCATGTGTTCCAAATGGGTCCGAGCTCGAAGCTCACCGTCGCGGCCCGAGGCCACGGGCACTCGCTGCAGGGCCAGGCGCAGGCCGATGGCGGGGTGGTCATCCACATGGAGTCGCTCCGCGGAGGCGGGACGCGGGTGCACGCCGGGGAGCGCCCCTACGTGGACGCCTCGGGAGGGGAGCTGTGGATCAACGTGCTGCTCGAATGCCTGAAGCATGGCCTGGCGCCCAAGTCCTGGACCGACTACCTCCACCTCACCATCGGCGGGACGCTGTCCAATGCCGGGATCAGCGGGCAGGCGTTCCGGCACGGCCCGCAGATCAGCAACGTCCACCAGCTCGAGATCGTCACAGGTTCTCGTGAGCACGCCACAAGTTTACCATGCAGCATCATCACCGATCTGTGCATGACTCTGCATCGAAACGTTGGGTGCAGGGAAGGGCGAGCTGCTTACCTGCTCGACCGAGGAGAATGCTGCCCTCTTCCACGCTGCTCTCGGAGGCCTCGGCCAGTTCGGAGTCATCACCGGAGCCAGGATCGCGCTCGAACCAGCGCCGGAGATGGTAGGGACTCCGTGGCACCTCGTCCGGTTGTAGCGACAGAATTCAGCAGCGCTGACGAGTGGCTTCTCACAGGTGAAGTGGATCAGAGTTCTGTACTCCGACTTCTCCAGCTTCACGGAGGACCAGGAGATGCTCATCTCGGCGAGGGAGACCTTCGACTACATCGAAGGATTCGTGATCATCAACCGGACGGGACTGCTCAACAACTGGAGATCGTCGTTCAACCCGCAGGATCCCGTTCAAGCCAGCCGGTTCGACTCCGACGGGAGGATCCTCTTCTGCCTCGAGATGACCAAAAACTTCAACCGAGACGGGGCCGATGTCATGCACCAGGTGATCATCACCGGTCCACACCCCTGCAATGCATTGTCTGCAGGCCATGAACGTGCGGTAACCTGTGCCTGTGATCGCAGCGAGTCGAAGCGCTTCTGTCGAGATTGAGGTACATACCGTCCACCCTCTTCCAGTCGGAGGTCACCTACCTGGAGTTCCTGGACAGGGTGCACGTCTCCGAGGTGAAGCTGCGGTCCAAAGGCCTGTGGGAAGTTCCGCATCCATGGCTGAACCTTCTCATACCCAGAACCAGGATCAAAGACTTCGCAGAAGAGGTCTTCGGCAAAATTCTCAGAGACAGCAACAACGGTCCCATCCTCCTGTACCCACTTCACAGATCCAAGTAATCGAATCGGTTCTTCTTCGATTCATCTTACGGTCCTGGAATTGCTTGATCTCACATCGATTCGTGGCTGCAGGTGGGATAACAGAACATCGGCAGTGATTCCAGATGAGGAGGTCTTCTACCTGGTGGCGTTCCTCTCGTCGGCGCCATCTTCCTCGGATCATGACAACTTGGAGCGTGCACTGAAACAGAACGATAAGATCTTAGACTTCTGTAACAAGGCAGGAATCCAGATGAAGCAATACTTGCCACACTACACAACACAGGAGGAGTGGAAGGCCCACTTCGGTGACAGATGGGAGCTATTTGCTCATAGAAAAGGCATTTATGATCCCCTGTCGATCCTTGCTCCAGGACAAAGGATTTTTCGGAAGGTCGTACGGTCCTCACGACGGTAGCTTCTGTGCAGAGACCACATCTCGTCTTGCACGGAAGCAACTCTCCACAAGAGCGACACAGGTCGAAAGAGAGGACAGTAAATCCGGTTGACCGTGAGCATTCGAATGCAACGCCGGGAAGAACAAAAGAATCACGAAAAGCTAACCTGGGCAGCTGAAAGTTCTCCTTACGGTGGTGGAAAATGACATTTGAAAGGATGATATCGGGATCGAAATAATAATGATTCCATCAAAGTATCATGAATTTGCCAGAAGACAGAAAAGAAAAAAAGAAAACAAATCAATCATCGAATTGTGTACATTTTCTCATCAAAAGAATTTGATTCCGCTGTACCACATAATTAAAAGTTGAAGATCTCCAGAAACCTGTTGAGCCAAATGGAACATCCAACGCCACAAATTGCCAATTTGTTCTACAACATAACTAGCGAATTTGTTTTTGCAACTCGATGATATATGTAGCTTCCTACGTCACATTCTTTTTACCTCATCAATTAATAGCCTCCGCTACAAACTCATCCTCGAAAGAAACAACTTGTCACAAACATCTGTTGATTCTTTGATCTCTTTTCTTCCTGGTTAAACTATATAGCTTCTTTTGCTTCCAGATTAATATATGACAGGTAAATTCTTGCAGGAACGGATTCACAAGGCCAAAGGAACTGCCATGACATCTTGGATGACATGTGGTTGACCTTGTTATGTAACCCAACTCATCCTCGGTTTTCTTAATCGCAGGCTAGTGTTTTTGGCATACATGTTGACATATTGGTAGTCAAAGAGCAGAGAGATCCATGAATAGCTTCCTCACATAAAATTTTCCCAAGTTGTCAGTCCATTATATCAGTCTTTTCAACCAATAAATTTGTGATATTGCACCACACCATTAACTTCTTTCGATGAATCACAGCTCGTTCTTCATCAAGGATACATCAATCTTGTTGATGTATTAGTTTTCTATTGTTCAGTTGAACCATCCATTCATTTCAGTAGCTCATATATCTTAAACGAAGAACAGAGACCATCAACACACCATACCATTAACTTCTTTCGATAAATCGCAGCTTGTTCTTCGTCAAAGATACATCAATCTTGTTGATTTATTAGTTCTCTGTTGTACAGTTGATAGCTCATATATCTTAAACGAAGAACAGACGCCAACAACGGGTGATAACTAATAAGAACATCCTTCACTAAGCCATGAAAAACTGAGTCTGATGTTGATGTCGACTGATGACGACGAAGTATGTCAATGAAAGATATTTTTAGTAATAGTAAGCGTAGGTAGATCCACTGCCATGATCAAATTGTTGAAAGTCCAACTTCTACAAAGCCATCCCTCGAACTTTAAAGTCCACTGGCACATATTACTGCTCAATCTACAATAACCCTATTAAGTAGTGTAGATGATTGTGAAGAGATGAAAGACTTTAATTTGTTGTATCAAAGAACCATTTCAGGACATACTAATACATGCCTAGATAAGATTGCCCATTGATCGACTAAAAAGAAGTGGTTAGCAAGGAGAATGCTTAAGTGAAAATAGTTAACGAATTAAAAGTAAGAAATTTGTTGTCAATGATAGAAAAAAAAAGAAATCATAAAAGAGGAGTTAGCATATTTCAAACTTCTAAATAAACAATGCATGAGGAGTGGTGCTCAATTAGGTCATCAATTTCTTTGACCTAAAAAAAGGTCTAGTGTCTGTGGAAGTTCAATTTATTCTAGGGTTCATCAGCAGAAGATTATTTCCCTGTCAAATCAATTAGGAGCAAAGTTAGGTTTGTCTCCACTAGAGGCTCAGACTGTGAATCTTAGAGACCAAGCAACAAAAGTAGGCTTAAATCAATCATCTTTATGAACATATGGAGGGCATCATTTTCTTCCTGAGTTCCACAAAGTGCTTAGTTACATTTTAGCAACCCTTTCTGATTACTATCAGCACTGTCATGAAGTCACAGCAAGCCACAGAGATCTTGATTTGCCATTGCTACAGCATTAGTTAGGGACAATAGAAAACCATCATTAATGGGAATAAGATCTTCAAAAAGTAAAATAAATGTGAGCCACCATTAATGTCAGTATGTGAAGATCATATGTTCACTGCTTTTTGTTCCATTAATCATCTACTCTCCCTGAGGCCAAACCAAGAAATCGACTCAATGGATGTACGGATAAGGGTTGTACCAAAGTTACCTAATAACAAGACACATCAAAGAATAGGAACAACAGTTTCTAAGGAAGCAAATGAGTCAAGGCTAGCCCATCGACACAATTGGCCAGCCCATAAAATGCTAAATGCAAAATACAAGGGTTCAAATTAGCTTTTATGGATGTTATGTGTCAAGCTGCATCAGGATTTTTCAAGTCACCAAATTCGGATTAATCCTTTCTCAACCTAGTAATAAGTTTATTAATATTTTATTATACTTTATAATCTTTATATATAATTTTTTATGTGCTAAAGTCAATTGATGTGTTCTAAGTTTATAGTTTTAACTTAAAACATGATTTTAAAACATTTGAAAGAGGATGGATATTGTTTTCGATTGGTTGGATGATGGATGTCTCTCCTCCCCCTCTCATGGGTAGACCTCCAATGAGTGAATCCTGGCCAATACTTTTTGTTTCGGTATGGTTTGTGGGGAAGATCGATGGGGGGCCCCTCTAAACCTTCACTTACCCTTTCTTCTTCTTTTTTCTCCTTTCTTCTTCTTTTTTCTCCTCTTTTTATAACAAAACTTCTATATCAGTCTTGTTTGGGAGTTCCGAATAGCTTATCTTGGGCACAAATCATTGTACGTAAGGTCTCTCCTCTTGGCTTTAGCTGACTCCGCTCTACTATTATCCTTGAATGTATCTAGTCTTCCTCAAAGGACTATGCTATCTTTGATAAGAAATAATTGAGAAAGTGTGCAAGTTTTGGGAGCTCTATCTAATTGGAAGATTCCTTCATGGTGATTGAAGTTGAAGAATGTGCATCCTCCTCCTCAGGTCCTCCTTACGAGGGGCATGTGCTTCCCATGACCCATGTGGCTCCTAACGATAATTGATTGGGTGAGGCTGAGGCACGGTCTCTCGTAGTTTTCGTAAGGGGCAAGGCTCAAGGCCTACAATATAGTAACGCTACCTCATGTGAGTTTTCTTTCACCAATCAAGATAAATAGATACTGATGGATCCAAATCCAATCAAAGAGAATCCAATCAAATATGTGGATGATTCAGATGTGGAGGCATCTGGATCCACTTTAGGTGATGGTGGGACCTCTCTAAGTAAACCTACAACCAATAAATTTGATTGAATGAAGAAGATATTTATATAGATTGGGACCTGATTACTCAAGACCCATTTCAATCCCAAGTTTAAGAGGTGGAATTGGCTCTTGTAACTCCATCTTTTATAGTGGCTTAGGATCCTTTCATGGAGCAATTTGATGTAGCGAAGGTCCTAACTGGACCTTCCGCTCTATCAGGTGTTGGGATCTCCAATAGGGTGGTCAAAGGCCTCAAGCTAAAGGTAGTTAAAAGCTCACTAAGTGCAAGTAGCAGCGGACTAAGACGTCTCATGTCTCCCTTGGTTCTACTTCTCCTCCCACTTATCCTTCTACTCAGGAAGTATCTTCCTAAATCTTATTTATTTTTTAAAAGTTATAATAAAGTAAAATTATCATAATGCTAACCGTATAAAGATTAGGAGTTTTATACTAATATTAAACTTAAGCACAAATTGGATGTAGTGCTATTACAGGAAACCCACTCAAAGAAGGATAATGTGGAGCACTTGACATTATACTTTGACCATGATTAGAAGGGTTATACTTGATCTTCCAATGGGCTTCAGAAGGAACTTTTCTTGCATAGAATTCATTATGTATAAGCCCAAGTGATATCATCCCACTCACAATGTATACTTATTATTTTGTAATCAGATTTCTCTTTTCCTTGGCTTCTGTAAGGTATTTATGCTAGTAATAATATTATTATTAGGTAAATCTTTTTTGATAATCTGGCTTCCCTGAATTTTGATAATATTCCTTGGGTTTTGATTGGTGACTCTAATTGTATCCTCGAGTCTTCTGAAAAGTATGATAGTTCTCCTTTCAAACTTAATATGGTTCTTAGATCTTTCTAAAGCTTAGATTCTTCTATTCTTTTATTGGTTTGTTTAATCTTGGGAGTGGTTCTGTTAATTTTACCTGGTCCAACAATAGAAAGAGATTGGCTAAGGTTCTTGTTAAGCTTGATCAGGTCTTAGCCAATTCTTCTTAACTATACTTTTTTGGTAATTCTACCATTACCTCCCTTTCTAGATATCTTTCGAACCATAACTCCTTGATTATTAAGGTGATAAATAAGGCCAAGAGGATTCACTTCATTTTTTAGTTTCAGTCATTGTTAATCAAATACTAAGAGGTCCACAATCTTATAAAAATCACTAGTCTATTTTCTCCTCTTCTTATGGTCTAATGTCTTCCTTATCCTTGGATTTAAAACATTTTAGATCCATTCTAATTGAAACTGAGACTACCTTAGATGATTGGGGGATATTTCCTCTAACTAATACTTGAGAACAAAAAAACTTGCACCGATCTTTCTGAGATCGACAACATCAAGATGATGTGTCTTCACAATCATTTATAGGTTATTATTAGATAAATTATGTTATTAGATAAATTAATACCAAATGATAATATTAGGCTAAAACTAAGTATGATAACGAGGGAGACCACAACACAAGATATTATTATAACCTAATTACCTGGTCATGAAGACAAAACTTTATTCACTAGCTTAAGGTGAATGATGACATCATTGACCACCCTAAATGTAAAAATCGTTTGATGGTGGGGGACTTTCTCCCAATATCTCTCTAGAACATTAATTATCATATTTTGTTTAAAATCCTTACTAATAGGATCAAACCTTTTCAGGATAAGTTTATCTCTTTTGAGCAATTATCCTTTATATGGGTTATACTATTTATGATAATATTTTAGTTGCTTAAGAATTAACTCATTTACTTTATAACTCTAAAGGGAAAAACTCTCTTATGTTGATTAAACTAGATCTCAAAAGGCCTACGTTCACCTTTTTTGGAGAGCTATTAATAAGTTTATGGGTGTTTTCACTTTTTCCCATAAATTTATTGATTGGGTCATGCAATGTGTCTCTTTTTCTTTTTTTACTTGTTGCCTCATTGGTAAGTATTCCTCTTATTTTAAAGATGAAATGGGTGTTAGGCAAAGGGATCCTCTATCCCTTTATATATACATTTTGGTTATTTAGCTTCTTTCAACTTTGTTAAATTAGGCTATGTAATCTCACTCTTTTTCATTTTAAATATAAATTTAAGTTGACTCACTTAACATACGTTGATGACATTATCTTATGCTTTAAGGTTAATAGAAAATTCTATCATACCATTACTAAGTTGTTCAACCATTATGAAGTCTTAACTAATCAAAATAATATTTGATTATTCAATCATGGGGGCTATTGCTAAGTTATTCAATCATGGGGACAATCATGGGAGTGTTAGGATCCTTTTATTTTTTCCTTTTATTTTTTATGTTTTTCTTTTATTTTCTGCGTATTTATTAAGTCTGTTTAGTTTAGCTAAAGTCGGAACTCTATAAATAGGGATGTAACTGCTTCTTTTCGATCATCTATGAAAAATATTATTTTGTCTTTTGACAAACCCTAGGAGGCCGATCCCCTCGAAGCGATCAAGGAGGGTCGATCGCACCACGCACCCTTGCTTCCCCTGCTTCCGGCCAGCCCACCGCCGCCCGTCGCTGCTCTCCGGCCAGCAACCGGCTCTGCCCCACTTCCGGCCAGAGTCCACCGCCACCTCCCACCCGAGCCACCACCGTTGCCAACGTCCCACTCCGTCGTAGCCCTGCTCGTCTTCTCTACCGCCGCTGCAGGGCAACTCCTTCTCCACCGTCACCGCTGCTTCCCGGTCGATCGATCACCGTCGCCCACCTCCCAGCTGCAACCCTAGCCGTGCCCCGCCCCTTGGGTCGCAGCTGCAACCGCCGGTTGCCCCCCTCCTCACGGCGACCGAAACAGGGCAACTCACTGCTGCTGCCCTTGTTTCCAGTCGCGCCTTCACCAGCCGTGCCTCCTCCAGCACTCATCTTCCCCTCGAGCGTCGTTGTCGCCCAATCGATCCATCACCGCTATGGGCCACCGTGCGACGACCGCCGCTCGCCTCCCAGCCACCGCCGCTCCACCTTGCTCTGCATCTAACCGAAACAGAGCACACTTGCTCTGCCCTAGTTTTCAGCCGCGCCACTACCGCGTGGGGTCCCTTGTTGTTGCCGGTTGTCGCCACCGTCGTTGCTACTGCCAGCTACTGTGCAGATGCCATTGACTAGACATCAGAAACAAGAACTGGGGATTACCGACTTGCAATCATACGCAATGGCTACCGATAACTCAGTGAAAGATAAATATCCAGTAGTGGATGAACTGTTGGACGAATTGGGAGGAGCTTAGGTCTTCACTAAATTGGACCTACGATTGGGCTATCATCAAATCAGAGTACATGAAAGGGATATTCAGAAAACTGCCTTCAGGACACATAACAGCCATTATGAGTTTCTAGTAATGCCTTTCGGGTTAACCAATGCGCCCTCTACCTTCCAGAGTTTAATGAATGATATATTTCGGGCTCATCTCCGTAAGTTTGTTTTAGTTTTCTTTGATGATATTTTAATATACATTCATTCTCTAGAAAGTCATTTATTACATTTACGAATTGTCTTTAATATTCTTCGTGAGCATGGTCTTTTTATCAAGAAATCCAAGTGTAGTTTTGGGCAACCTGAGGTTGAGTACCTCGGCCATATCATATCTCAAAAGGGTGTTGCAGTTGATCCTTCAAAAATCCAAGTGATGATAGACCGGCCAATTCCAAAGTCAATCAAAGTTTTAAGGGGGTTCATGGGACTAACAGGCTATTATCGAAAGTTTGTGAAGAATTATGGCAAAATTAGTGCCCTCTTGACGTCACTTCTAAAGAAAAATGCATTCAGATGGTCAGAAGAGGCAACTCAGGCATTTCAATTCTTGAAAACTGCAATGACTACTATAGCCATGCTGGCTTTACCCGATTTTAATAAGATATTTGTGATTGAATCTGATGCTTCTGGAGCTGGAATAGGGGCTGTATTAATGCAGGAAGGTCAGCCTATCGCTTATGCAAGTAAGGCTCTTTTCCCTTCCCATTTGAGTTTATCTATTTAAGACAAGGAGATGCTAGCTATAATACATGCAGTCATAAAATAGAGACCCTACCTAATTGGTCGACGGTTTCAAATACGCACTGATCACAAAAACCTCAAATATTTTCCAGAGCAAAAGATTTCTTCTCCAGAGCAACAGAAATGGGTCACAAAGCTACTGGGATTCGATTATGAGATCATTTATAAAAAGGGGAGTGAGAATTTAGTAGCAGATGCCCTCTCACACCTTCCAGAACAAGCTGAACTAGTAGCTATTTCTATTCCTATTTGCGAGACTTTGGAAGTTATCAGAAGGGAATGGATAAATAATCCTGAGATCCAAAACATCATTAAAAGATTAGAAGAAACCTCAGGTTCTATCTTAAATTATAGTTGGGATTCGGTGGACTTACGCTATAAAGGCCAAATAGTGGCTACCCCACATTCTTCTTGTCAAGCAATAATTCTGAAGGAGTTCCATTCATCACCAATTGCTGGTCACTCGGGATTTCTCCGCACTTATAAGCGAGTTCGATAACTTTTTTACTGGAAAGGTATGCAAAATTTTATCAAGAAATTTATTACTGAATGTGATGTTTGCCAACGTCACAAAAGTGAGACAATAGCCACCCCAGGCTTACTACAGCCCCTCCCTATTCCTGATGCTACTTGGACCGACATATCTATGGATTTTATTGACAGTCTCCCATCATCTCAAGGAAAGAGTACTATACTTGTAGTCGTGGATAGACTTACAAAATATGCTCATTTCTGTGCTTTACGACATCCTTATACTGCTGCAAGTGTTGCTCGTATTTTTGTGGAAAACATAGCTAAATTGCATGGGAGTCCCCGTTCCATAGTTAGTGACAGAGACAAGATATTTACTAGCTTCTTCTAGATAGAACTTTTTCGTTTACAAGGTACTCAGCTGAATATGAGCACTGCTTATCATCCGCAAACAGATGGGCAAACTGAAGTGGTAAACAGGTGCCTAGAAAATTACCTCCGATGCTTTACTAGCGACAAGCCGAAGGAATGGGTCAAATGGCTTCCCTGGGCAGAGTGGTGGTATAATACCTCTTACCATTCTTCTATTAAAATGACTCCATTTGAAGCAGTTTATGGCCAACCCCCACCTATAATTACAAAGTATATACCCAGTTCTTCTAAAGTTGATCAAGTAGACAAGGAATTGATGGATAGAAATAAGATTATTCAGTTTTTAAAGGAAAACCTCACAACCGCATAAGCAAGAATGAAACAACAAGCTGATAAACACCGAAGTGAATGAGAATTTACTGTGGGTGATTGGATTTTCCTTCATCTTCAACCCTACAAGCAAACTTCCATAAAGGTCCGATCTTCCATGAAGCTATCTCCTCGATTTTTTGGGCCTTATAAGGTATTTGAACGCATTGGACCAGTGGCCTACCACTTGGATTTGCCTGTTAGCTCTAAAATACATTCAGTCTTTCATGTTGCATGCCTTAAAAGGAAATTGGGTGAAGATGCAATAGTGCAGTGCCATTTGCCGGACACTTCTACTACTGGGGAAGTTTAAGCTCAACCACAAGTCATACTTGATCGACGAGTTGCAATGTACCGCAGACATCCTGTAACTGAAGTGCTGGTGCAATGGGCCAACTTACCAAAGGAAGATGCCACTTGGGAGTCCTACAGCATGCTAAAGGAGAAGTTTCCAGAATTTGATGCTGCTTAGCCTTGAGGACAAAGCTGAATTAAAGGAGGCGGGATTGTTAGGATCCTTTTATTTTTCCTTTTATTTTTTGTGCTTTCCTTTTATTTTCTGCGTATTTATTAAGTCTGTTTAGTTTAGCTAAAGTCAGAACTCTATAAATAGGGATGTAATTGCTTCTTTTCGATCATCTATGAAAAATATTATTCTGTCTTTTGACAAATCCTAGGAGGCCGATCCTCTCGAAGCGATCAAAGAGGGCCGATCCCCTCGAAGCGATCAAGGAGGCCGATCCCCTCGAAGTGATCATCCCCTTTCTCTTTTTCTTTTTTACAATAAGACTTTAGGGTCTTATCAGGAGCTAATAAAAAAATTATATCATACCATTATTAAGTTGTTCAATCCTTTAAAATTTGATTCTACTAATGGTATACACTTGATTTCATAGAAAATCATTACTAAAACTAAATCAAAATAGGGTTTAGGTATTCGTAACCTTAATATTACTGTCAATTAAAGTGCATAGAGCTATTTCTAAATTATATTCCCAACCTTTGGACTAATGTAGTCATTGTTAAATACAATCATTATAATCCCTATTACTCTCTCCCTTCTTCAGGTTGTAGCGAGATTTTTTATTGGTCCTATGAACAGTTTGGGATCAGATTTTTCTCCTATGATGAAAAATAGTGATTGAAATAGTTTGGACTCTCTCTCTCGTATTTTTGAGTTGCCTATCAAAAATAAGTTTTCTTTTGTTAACTCTTTTGTTATTCTTGATAAATATAAAGTATCATCTTTTATTTCAAATGAGATCTTCCCTAATGATAATCATCAGTTTTGGAACATTAATCTTAAAGGGCAATCATCAACTAGGCTGACTTATAGATTCCTGCTTTCTTTCCCAAATAACCTCGGTAATAACTTAATCATATGAAAAACTCTTTAGAATATTCCTACCTTACCTCATATAATTTTATGTTATTGGAATCTTTTACACCATAAACTTGACACTTTAGAAAGATCGGCTAGATTCAACATTTGTACTCGTCACCCTTGCTATTTCTACTTGGTTGGTCCTGACAACCAACAACATATCTTCCTTAGGTGTTCTTATGCCCCTTCAAGTGTGAGAATTTTTCTGACAAAAGCTGCACATCCAAATTTCTTACTTCTCTAAGGGTGAGGGTGAGGGTAATCAGCTAAGATAGGGGATAGCTTCCTCCTCCTCTTCTTCTAACTCACATGTGAGAATTCTAATTTAGGATCCAAAAACTCTAAATGCAACACCTTCAGTATTGCTTTTAGAGTTGTTGCTTATCTCTATGATAGCTTTTTATTAGACTAGCCTTTAGGGATTGTTAGAGAGAGATGCATTGTTCAAATGAAGTGGACAAGATCGAATGAAGGATGGACAAAGCTAAATGTTGATGTGCATTTGAGGTCGAGACTGAACTTAGAGAGGCTAGATTTATGCTTCGATCCAATAAGGTTGTAGTCCTGATTATTCGCTATAAGTTTCTTCAAGGGAGAAGCTGCTAGGCCAATGAACTTATAGCCATGAAGGATGGTGTTCAAGCTTTCATTCATTTGGGTGTAACAATTCTTTATAGAGATAGATATTGAATGGATTGTACAGAATAAGAAACGTCCTCTTTAGCTTTTGACAAATCCCATTATGGATCTTTTTTATGTACTCAAGGTTTATGTAGAGTGGATGGTGAGTCATATTTTAGAGATGGCAACAAATGTGCCCATTGGCTAGCTAGTCATATTAAGATATCATGTTTTGACTTCAGATTTAGATCCAAAATTCTACCATTTGGAGGAGGGGATACCTTGTAATAGGTTTTTGAAGTAATATATTATTAATTATTTAAAAAATATATTACAATAATATCTCACCTTTATTTTTCCTTCCCTCTCATAATAGTTGATTATTGATCTAGTGCTAGTGTATTAACAATCGATCCAATGAATAAAAAAATAAATTATAAAATATAATAATATAAAAATAATTTAAAAATATATTATAAGATTAATAAAATTTTGAAAGGTAGATCCAACCTTTGGTATATTATCAGATTACCAATTTCAAATCGAGTCAGAACCAAAACCATAGTAGTTCGTCCACTCCAAACCACTTTCAATACATGTAATAAGCCTAATGACTAAAAAATAATATTAAATTGAATAGGATGTTTGGTTCCGTTTCATGACTTTTGGAATATTATAAATTAAAAAAAATGATAGTAATGAATAATTTTATAATTACATCAATTTAATATTATTTTTTAGTCATTAGGCTTATTACATGTATTGAAAGTTTACTAAACTTTTTAAAGTGACACTATAATCAAAACTTGAAAATAAAATCATAATTTTATAATTTTAGCTTATTTTTAATTTAAAATAAAAAATAAAAAAAATAACCAATGATTTGAATCGACCTTGTTTGACGTGGTTCCGATTTTCCAAAATAATAAACGAGAATGATTAGTTTTAGAATCAGAATCATGGCTAGTAGAAGGTATAAAAATATATAATATAAGTCATTTTAAATAATATTTGAATATTAAAATTATTTTTAATTCTATAACAATCAATATATAAAGTTATAAAATTCTTTTGAAAGACATTTTTTATAACCATTATTTTTAGCGTAGATGCCATTTTAAATTAAAGAAATAATGTCAGCTTTTTTCGAATTTTTTAGTTCATTTTTAAGGTCGTTTTAATATTTTAAAATATTGTATGTTGATATATTGTAATAAAACAATATTACAAGACATACATATCTTAATTTTATGTTTATATATATATATATATATCATATTAGTTTATATATTTTTATATTTTATATTAAAATTTAAATATTATTTCTCAAATTTATATTTTAAATCATTTTAAAATTTATCTAATTAAAAATTTTATAGATAGTCGGAACTCGAATAGGTCCAAAACTTATTGAACCAAAACAAACTGAGTATAGAAAAAGTAAAATAAAATTCAAAAAAACTGCAGGTAAAAGACTCCTCGAAGTTTTGTGGTATAAAATTGAAAAGTAAAAATAGTTTTATGGGACATATTTTAATATCTTATACTCATGAAAAAATATATAAAATAATTACATTATGAAAAATAAGGAATAATAAAATCTTATTCCTTTTTAAAATAATATTTTTCTAGACATTCTAAATAAACAATAGGTAGGACATAAGCTATGGCTCTTAGAATCATATGGTTGATTGTTCCCCCCATAAGCCATAATTTCAGTACATAAATGATTTATAATTCAAAACCAATATCTACTCAAAAATTTAAGGAAAATATATAATCGTCCATCCGTATTAGAATCATAATATTATCAATTTCCTTGAACATTCCATATATCTTTATTATCGTTTTCTATAGAACCAATAATAATAAGCCAACGAGGATGAGATTAGATCATTAGAACTTGCTATTGATAGTCAAAATTTTAATCGACTAAGTTAATTGTCATCCTAAAAAATATAATACCATCAAGTATAAACCATCAAAAGTGTTTCTTGATTCAATTTATTATCCTACGTAAAGTTAGACATCTTATGATCATTACCTATGGTTTGTCCATCACCAATTCATTTTTACGAATCCAACGTGACAATAATACTTCATGGCTTTCAGAAAATGTCTCTCGTGCAAATTAATTTTAGGTGAATAATTCAATGTTAAATCACCTACCGTATATATGACGTATTTTTCGTATATGATACGATTAAACTTGGTCGTTTGATTGTTAGAATAATGGTGTTAAAGTTTTAATTGATATTTATGTTGTTATATATATAAACCTTTTTGTATTGGTAACTTTCATATTTATCAACTCTGAATTTTAGGTTAGGAAAAAAATAAATAATATATGTGTGATGAATTTTTTATATTCGATGATCGCAATCTTGAGTTCCAATCTCATTTTCGTCACTTATCTTTTGTAAGAAAAATAATAGATGAAAAAAATAAATATTTAAACTAATATATGTCTAATATCTAAATATTTGAAAAAATATCATTGGTGCATATTTTATTTTAGAAACATTAAGAGCAAACGTTGGAAAGTTTTATGGTGCGTCATTTTACATATATATATATATATATATATATATATATTCATTTGCCTTTTCCGTGTGTAGTTCTAAATAATGGAAAGTTTTATGGTGCGTCATTTGCCTTCACGGCGCGTAATTCCGAAAAATGAAAAGGTCTAAGGTGCGGACCCTACCCCCAAACGAGGGCGGGCCCACGTGGACCCCACCCAAATTTGAACCACGCGCCTCGCCGCTAAGAGGTGCTGACGCCACGGTATCTGCTCCTGTATGACCAGACCCAGGCCACGTGTCAGAGTGGTCCCCACCCTGGCAGCGGCTCGCTCTTTCAAGAGCCCGACACATCATCGTCAGCGCGGCTGAGCTGGAGGTGGAGGACGGTGGAGAGTTTTAAACCCTGGCTGAACTCATACAGGAGATCCGGCAACGTGATGTTTCCGGGTCGGAGTACGTGCGTGCCGAAAACATTGCTGCTTTACAAAAAGTATTACGCAATAAATAAATACATGGAGGCGACGCCGCTGCCTTCCGAAGCGATTCAAAGCCAAAGCCAAAGCCAAAGCCTCGGGACTCAGACCCATCCCACCCTCCTCCGTCTCCGGCGATCCCACCCGCCGGAGACTGCCGCCGCCGCCGCCGCCGCGTCAACCGTAGTCGGAAGTTGGTGATCTCCCACCAGAGATGCCGCCCGCGATGGTAGACTTTGGGTCCCGCCCCGCGCCTTCCTCCCCTCTTCGAAACCCTAGTAAAGGTGAGATCTCCGCTTCCGGTTCTCCTTCATTCCATCTCCGCAGCGGCATTCCTTCCTCTGGCGGCCCCAATTCAAGTTCCGTGTTTGGTTTCCCGCATCGGAGTGTCCTAGGGCAACAGCCCCCTGCTTCGAGGGGATTAAAGAACGCTGATTTTGATGGAAAATTCGCTGCCCCAGTTCCTCCTGTACCTCTCTCTCCAATCCACCCCGTTCCAGTTCCGGGGAGGCCATTGTCGGCTGCGGGGCTCTCAAAACCTCGACTTGTGAAGGTGAGGAAGCATCTGGCCTCGCCTCGGGTGAGGTCGGCCGCGACTACGAACGCCAATGATGGCTCTGGGTTCAATCCATTCCATTCCGGCCCTGTCGGCATAGAGTCGGATATTTCTGGGCGGCATCAGAGGGACGGAGTTCAGGGGCTTGACGAGAAGTTTCATGGACGGAATCCATTGGAATCTGAGGCAGGTTCAAAGATTCCAGAACATTCAAGTTCAGGTAGTTTAAAGTCTGCAAAACCTGGGAGTGCTGGTTTTGTTATGAGTGACGGGGGAGCTTTTGTCTTTGGAAGCAGTGAAAAGAAAGGTTCAAATTTGGGTCGGAGCAAAGGAAAAAAATTTGTCAAGTCTGAGAACACTGGTTATGGGTCGGACAACAGTATGAAAAATGTAGCGTCTGCAAATGTGGTGAAGGAAACATTTAGCTTCAGTCGTTACTCAAATAGAAGTTCTGACGATGGTTTATATGTGTTCGGTAGTGGTATGAAGAATTTTTCTTCAGAACAAGGCCCTCCAGCGGACCTGAGTGATCAGAATGTCAGGAATCTTGCATCTATTAAGTCCCAAAGTGATGGTTTTGTCTTTGGCACCACTTCTGTAATGAACCTAGGCAAAGAAGATGATGGATCCGGTAATAACCCAGTCCATAAACCTCATTCTGATGCTTGTATCTTTCAAAGTGATCTGAAGCAAAGTTCAAATTCTTGTGAAAATTCATCAGAAAATTTAAGCGGTAGGAATAATGGCATCTTTGAGTTTGGGAAGTCGGAAAGTGCTGCTTTTGTCTTTGGTACAGATTCTGTGTTGCTTTCTGGTGTGAAAAATATTGGTTCCAGTAGCATCCATGGAGGTCCGTCTAGCTTTGTTGACGGGAATACAGGTAGGGGTATATTTTCTAGTGAGGGTGTTCAGAGCAAAAGTGATAATTCAAGTGGGAATGAGGATTCGAGATTGAAAAATTCTGGATCTATCAGGTCTGAATGTTATTTCTTTGGTGCAAGCATATCCAGCAATTTTGGTAGCAAAGACAATGGTACCAAGGATGTGATAAATAATGTTATTAGTGAAGGTGGTAGGGAACCCAATGTAGGTTCTTCTGTATGTGGAAATGCCACAAGTTTAAATTCTAATTTGGGCCAGGAATCATTTATCGCTTTGGATGTGGGCACAGTCTCGAGGCTTCACGTCGAAATGAGGAAGTTGAACTTGCAGAGACCTGATAATGAGGTTGAGCCAGAGAAGGCAAAGCAAGCTGATTGCAGGGCTAAGATTAATGAGGGTAATACTTTTGTTTTTGGTAGAAGCCAGAGTTACCTGAATTCCTCTGGTGCTACTGACTGTTCCAAGCTCAGGGAAGCAGGTACACCTTTTGTTTCATCATTATCTGGCCATGATACTCTGTCTGTTGCTAGTGGTTTAAATTTTGCAAGTGTATGTGAAGAACAGAAGTTACCACACATGGAATTTACAACACCTATACATGTTACTCCTATGTTGTCAAAGGAGAGCTTATTTACTGGACCTCATCAAAATAAGGAATTTAATGTGAAGCGAGAATCTAGAACTACAAGAAAGAAAAGGAGAGAGAAATCTAGACAATCTGTTCCACTGCACAAGGACTTTTCTAAAACATTTGCCTCAGTGGAAAAAGTTGTTGAAACTGTGGAAAAGTTCTCTTCTGGTGGTTACTCACCAATGGATTATTCTCCTTATGACGAGATATCTGATGAATCCCGCCATATTTTTTCCTCCTGTGAGTCAATTGGTACAAAAGAATCTGTTCCTGTAGGTGAAAGAAAAGAAGATCCTGTTTCTGCAACACAGCACTTGTATATTAATAAAGATGGTGTAACACTTAGAGAACATGAAAATAGTGGTTCTAGAGATTATATTGAGAGGGATTCTGTTGACAAGTCTTCGTTTATAGGCGAACAAATTACGGAAAATGGTAGAGAAAAATATTTTTTCAAATCTGACAACATGGATCGTACTTTGACCAGCAACGCTGCTGGAATGAAAGCAGAAACTGAATCCTGTAGTTCAAATTTTGAGCCACAAGCTAATGAGAATGAAAACTGCTTTAATCTTAACTCCAGCTTAGAAAGTTTTCCTGGCTCTGATTTTACCTTTGGTGAATTAGCTTTTAATCAAGGTCTGTTATCAGCGGAAAAACGTCAACACAGAAAGAAAAGTAGGATGAGAAGTTCCAAGAACTTGAATAATTCAATCCCGAAGGTCAGTGTTCCGATGGTTCCCCCTTCTGAGAATTTGTTACCAGATGCCAATTCTGTGCAACCTGTTGCTGAAAGAGACTTCAAGGGCAAGCTATCTGTTCCTCAAAATGGGGATGATGTCGTAGCTGAGAGACAGAAAAAATTGGAAAAGAGAAAAGATCCCATATCCACAGTTGGAGCAACTGCCACTGAGCAGGAAGTCTGTAACCAGTGGCGTCTCAGGTACCTTTTTATGCATTGGTTTGATTTGTTCACTTATTGAACTACATTCATTCTGATTTGGCCTTTTGTCGGTAAGAGTAGCACTTGCAACATCTCATCTGTTCATTGATAACTTATAAAGATTGACACATATAGTCTCAGATGCTTGAGCCCAGTCAGTTTACATTTTTGGCATTTGCTTTTGACATTGACTTACTTATGTTCATAAGGGGCAACCAAGCATATTCAAATGGGGACATGTCAAAAGCTGAGGATTTTTATACTCGAGGGTTGAATTCCATCTCTATAACGGAAGTTTCTAGAAGCGACAATAAGGCATTAATGCTGTGTTACAGCAACCGTGCAGCTGCACGAATGTCTCTTGGAAGAATGAGAGAAGCACTTTCTGACTGTATGATGGCTGCTAAAATTGACCCCAGCTTTCTCAGGGCTCAAGTTAGGGCTGCATGGTATGGTTCTTCACCTCTCATGGTTGACTTGAGCATGATATTACTGCACGTTCTTATTCTAAATTATGTTGTATAAGCATAGAATGCAACTTTTGGTGTAATGAGAACATTAAGTTATTAAGATATAGAGAATGAGCCTAACCTAATGGTTGACATTCTTGGTTAAATTTGTTCTGTGTAACATTGAGGGCAGGCATTCTAGCTTGCCTTTGTGATCAAAGTAGTGATAGGATGGCTGTCTGTGAGTTTCACTTTAGTTATTTATGAGGTCTAAATTAGCAAGGTTTGAGAATATCAAATATATATTTATGGATTGTAAAGATAGTAATACCTGGATGTTCTTTGTTTATCAAACTTTGAGTAATGATACTTTGGCCTGCTGCTCCATTGGTTACAAAAAAAAATGTAATCTACATTCATAAATTTTGAGGTCTTAGTATAGGATTATTAATATTAAAATTTTGTAGCATCATAGCATATTAAAAAAACATAATAAAATTTTAAGCTCTTAGCATAGAATTGCTAAAATATTATAAAAATTCTTTCTAATTGTAACACTCTAGCATGAAGCTGGCCTAAGTGGAATATGATATTTCACATGTTTCTTGTAAAGTTTTGTTGCATAATTGTTCTTTTTCCCTTATTATTTTTTTTCTGACTAAAATTTATGATATATTATCATTATCAGTTTGATTGTTAATGTGCATCATATGTTCCGTGTTCTTTCTAGCTCTATGCTAGTACTCAATTTTTTGTATGGCCCTAGAGATACTCTGTAGAGGCCAACAGAGTTGGTCCTGTACTAGGTTACAATGACAATATGAATCCCCACTAAAAACCTACAACTGGCTTATGCTATTTGCTGATTCGATCATGCTTTGGAAAAGAGATTTTAAGGTATGCTATCGTTCAGATAACTATGTAAAATAAGTATAACAAAGGTTTTCAATAATCAATATTGGGTATGGGACCCATGCACGTCGATGGTTGGACTGGTTCAAGTTTGTTCCGACATACTACGGTACAATATGCTGGAATGTACCAGGGTACAAAGAAAGGAGTTAGGTGGAGGGGCTGGTTCGACATTATACCAAAATATGATATACCAGAATGTACCAAGGTACAAAGAAAGGGGTTGGGTTGGGGTGGGGAGGGAGAGGAGGAGCCGAAGAAGAAGAAGAGGGGTAGAGTCAGTGAAGTACAAGGAGGCTGTGACAGAGGAGGATGAGGAGTCCCATCGGCATGTGACACAGGTAGTGAGAGGTGCACGAGGGAAGGGGGGGTGGGTTTTAGGGTTGTACAACTTGTGGACCATGATGGTCCACGTGTTGGTTCATGCTTGGACTGGTAAATACTGATCGGTCTGTACCAGTGCGGATTTAATTGCATGTATACAAACATTACAAAGGAAAGTTTCTGGAAAAATGTGGTCAAGGGAGATTTAAAGTTATAAGGCATTCAAACAATCAAATTAAGTTATATGGCATTATAAAGGAAAGCTTCTGGCAAAATGTGGTCAAGGGAGGTTTAAAGTTAGAAGGCATTCAAACAATCAAACTAAGATTGACACTTCATTTTTTTCATTTCACCGGTTTGCAGCCCACATGTCCATCTAGGAGATTAGTTGCCAGCATGTCTCTTGCAACCTTTATCACATGAAACACTATCATCCAGCTACTTCATCTTTGCTGAAGCTTGAAACTGCCTGCTGCAGCTGTTTCATTCACGCTTTAGACCATGTTCCTTGAGAATCAAATTAGTTCTGAAACTTACCAATAATGATAAACTGAATTGGATCACACTGACTCTGGCCCAACTCAGGTGGACCTACTTTTGGGATCCGTAAAGGTCCATCCGTTCCTCTATTAGGATAACAATGAGCTGGAACCCTCTACTCGTATGTGCCCAACCTTCATGCAAAGCACTTAATGTCCAGTGGAGTGGATGCAGTGTCAAGTGAATCAAATTCAAAGAGATTATGGTTTATTGGCCGGTTTATGTTAAAAATGGCCAGAAAATTAGTTTGGATAAAGGTATTTGGATTCAGTTATCGGGTTTGCCATTCGAATATTGGAATCCCGAATCTCTTTTTTGAATTGTGTTGTTAATTGATTGTTCGCTGAGACTATACAAATATCCATCGACCTGAGTCGAAGAGAAAGGTCTATCTATTTTCTTTAGTTATTCAGTTAAACCAATGGTTTGTTATTGGAGTAGATAGCAACAAGTATTTCATCGGACATGCATATTTTTGATTGTCCGATGGATGTACATAATTGAATAAACCCGAGATTTTTTCTTTATCTTTTCCATCAAAATTACTTATTTATGTTGTGCCAATCCAACACAAATCCTTAGTTTATTTACTTTAGTTATTTGTGAGTGTGTATGTATGTATATATATACATATATGTATATATACATATATATATATATATAAATATATATATATATATACTTATACATATACATATAAATTCATATATATATATATATATATTAGAAGGGCTTCGTATTGTGGATTTCTAATGTCAAACATTTTTTTTTCTTTAATATCTAGAATTAGTTAATTTGAATCATGAAAAAGAACTGATCTTAAGGTATATTGTCTGTTCTAAGTGATTTGGTCATATGAAATTTAAAATAGTTTTAAAATATTCTTCTCTTGATGTAGTTGTCATCTTGCATTGGGTGAAATTGAAGATGCCTTGAAGCATTTCAAGAATTGCTTACAATCAAACAATGAGGGAAGTTTAGACCACAAAATCTTAGTGGAGGCTTCTGATGGTCTACTGAAAACTCAGGTTGGTCTTAGTCTACTTCTTGTGGTGTATCTTTTAACATTTGAGACTACGCACAGCTGTTTTCTTTAAGCATGGAAATATTTGTTTTTGAATGACTTCCGCACCTGTATATGATTGAACTTTTTGAAAATGTGGTAACTCAGAGATATTATCCTATGCCTGCAATTATTTATTGCTTGCCAGATGGTGAAAGTCCCAATTGATAACAATTTTTGCAGGTATGGTTTTTAGTAACTCGTCTGCATAAATTGTTATCATCGCAGTATGTGATGCAAATAATGTAATGCCAAATTTTATAATTACTTCTCCAGAAAGCAGGAATTTTATATTGAATTTGAAGATCTTCACATATTTTTATCATTTATTTGCCAAAATATATAAGGAAAACTAGCAACTCTTCTCAGCAAGTCGATGGTTTTTAACAGTCATGTAGATGCACAATACTTGGATCTTAATGTCCAATGTTAAGTGTCTTATCGTTTGCCAAGCGCATGCTATGTTTTACATTTAACAACTTTTTTATTTGAATCATTTGATCGGTTTGCTTGCTAAATTGTTATACGAGCTCCTAGAGAAGCTGAACAATAAACTGAAGGATTAACAATATAAAACATTTTTTTAACAAGATAAGCCAAGTGATTGGATCACTGATTCTCTATGGACTTGCCAGCTGGTGCAGCTAGTGTCTGTTAACATTCTTGTGATTGAATTTATTAGTATCTCATGTAAATTATAAGTTATACAATAGTAATTTAGCTACCATCTGTTTCCTCTTATTGCTTTTGGTAATGCTAAAAGTTGAAAAATATTTAAATCAAGGTATACAGTTTCGAATGAAACCACCTGGTACGAGCGATATGTATCGGTTCGACAAGAAACCGGTACGCGTACCGCTCGCTACCGGGTGGTATTTTATATATATATATATATATAGGCGATGTCGTCTCATTTTTCTTGCCCCACCTGGGGAGAAGAGAGGCGACATCGCACATTATATATATATATATATATATATATATATATATATATATATATATATATATATATATATATATATATATATATATATATATAGGCGACATCGCCGAGGCTTTTCTGCGACGTCGCCTCTCTTCTGTGTTGCCTTGCTTGGGGAGAAGGGAGACGATACTATATACGTCCCTTCTCGTGTGGGGGAGAAGGGAGGCGATGTCGTCGAAATTTTTTTTCACTTATATATATATATACCAAATGGTATACCGCTTGGTATATAGTACCGTACCATACTGTACCGAGAGAAGGTTGAAACTCCGGTACGATACGATATTTCAATCCTTGATTTAAATAACAAAAGTAGTACAAAATTAAATTTATAGTGTTTGTGTAATTTCAAATTCATTCAAGAATTATGACCTAATAGTTATCGATGTTGTTTGGTAAAACCTGTATTATTGAAGGAGCTAATCCTTAGAATATTGTTTCCTTTGTTTTAAACTGAGTCACATTTGTATTATACATATTCCTACAACTAATTTTGCAATTATAAGATATAAGAGGTCATATCTTGCTTGCATTCAATGGCATATTAAGAATGGATTATTTTGTTTGCTTTTTATGCTAGTTATAGTGCTAACTTTCCCCTCCCTACGCCACCACCACCTTTTGTTCTTTTGTGCATTTGATGTCTGATACTGTCTTTATGAAACAGCAAGTTGCTGATTACATGGTTCAGTCCGAGGAACTTATGCTGAAAAAATCATCTAATGAAGCAGCAAAGGCATTACAGATAATCATTGAGGCCCTATTTATATGTCCATATTCAGAAAGATTGATGGAAAGAAAAGCAGAGGCTTTTCTAATGGTTTGTATTCCTTCTCTTTTTTAGTATATTAGTTCACATTAAGACCAATTGAATGATAGATACATGTATCAGAGAGCCTGAATACATGAATTACAACATCCTCCATCGACATCTAACAGAACTATGTCACATTGATCTTTTATTAATTCTATTGTTCTTGGACCTGGCAGTTGCGGAGATACAAAGAGGTGATTGTTTTCTGTGAGCAGACCATTGAAATTGCTGAAAGAAATTATGCTCTGTGTAGAGTCAGCACAGATAATTCTGAAGACATGCAAAGTTGTCCCATGAGGCTCTGGCGTTTGAATCTTATGTCCAAGTCTTATTTCTATTTGGGGAGATTTGAGGAGGCAGTTGAGTTACTAAAGAAGCATGAAAAAGTGACATATAAAGAAGACAAGTATTACTCTAAGTCTCAATATCTAATACACCTTTTGGCATTCTTATCATAGTTAGCACATGTTTCTTGAAGTTTTATTTGTAATATACTACATTATAATTACCAGGAACGTTAATGGGTCTTCAGAATCTCTGGCATCATTGTGTGGCACCATAAATGAACTCTTACGTCTTAAGGTAATTCTACTATTTCCATTTTAGTCTTTAAGACTGGTCCATGGGATTAAGGCTTTAAAGAACTTCTAACAGTAGTCTACTTGTGTAACTTCTAAGGAAATTTACTTGCATCAATGACAAAACAAGTTGGTGTTTGTTTTGGTCTGTTGATTTTGTTCCAACACCCAACAGAAATACTAAAACAAAGTCTTGTTTATGTTTTGCTGGTCGTGCCCAAAGAAAAAGTGTAACCTCATGCCTTTCACTAAATGCATCAATTTGGTTTAGTGCCTTTGTGGTGGCGATCATATAATGCCATGCATGATGAAGAAAAATGAATTTATTCTTTGCAATGAAGATGTTTTTGGCAGGGAAATGGAAGGTCTAAAGCCCAATGTTAAAATATAAGATGAAGATATGAGATCCATTTTGCCGTGTAATTTCTTCAATGATATTACAGTTTTTAAAACAATTAGCCCATTAATATTGAGGACAGGATAAACTCTTATATTTCTCATTTGCTCAATTTGCACTTTTTCCTTCACAGGCTGCTGGGAATGCAGCTTTTCAAGCAGGAAGACATCTGGATGCAGTAGAACATTATTCTGCTGCTTTAGCATGCAATACTGAGTCACGTCCTTTTACAGCAATTTGCTTCTGTAATCGTGCTGCTGCTTATCAAGCCCTAGGCCAAGTTACAGATGCCATTGCAGACTGTAGTATAGCAATCGCCCTTGTTGCCAGTTATGCAAAGGTTGGTTATGTATTTTTTGCTCACAGATGCTCTTTTTATTTTGAAATTGAAAATTTTGGTTGATTTGCTCTGGTGTCCACATCAAGTACATATGCTATTATGTGGACTGCTGCTGGTAGGATATCAGCATGGTACATAGGTTTGTGTCCAACAGTACATGGATTTGGTTGGGCTAATCTGCCTCATCCGTGTAGTGTAGCTAGCACTTGCTGGCATAAATTAGTATGGTTTCATAAGGTATTAACATCTTGGGTTCACATGATTCACACAAGTGTGTCTTAGTAGTGCATTTCATCACATAGTCCTATAGTAGCATATTGCATTGGAAAGAACAGTACATTCCTCTATCGAGATATCTTGTACTGAAGATAATTTTTGAATTGTGCTTGGTTCCTGGCACTCCAAACTTGCCATTTGTCATTTGTTGGATACATGCTCATTTTGTTGATGGGTTAAATTGTTTACACTGATGTATTTTTTTTCAGAATAGAAAACATGCTATTTGATTATTAACAAAAAGTAATATAACCTAATAGTTCTGAGACTTCTGACCAAATAATTCTGCCATGGCTTAAATTAATCTCGATCTGATTTTATCTGAATTTCATTGAAAGTTTGGCTTGAAACTTTTTTTAACTTTTCTTTTTTGTCTAACTTGGTAACCTTAAATAATCAGACTTCTTGAACCATTCTCTTCTTCCTTACATTTCATATGTTGTGAATTTTTGAGCTTCATGTTTATGCTCTCTTTATTTTCTAAAAAAGAACAGTATTTCAATTAAGGTCTAATGAATAATTGATCTACATTGTTGGCATGGTCATTTAGGAACATAATTGTTTTCTGAGAACTGAGAAAAAGGATAAATCACCAGGCTTATTAAATAATCAATAAAGTTGAAATGATAAACAATAAAGTTTAAATCAGTGAATAGCTCTGATTTAGCCATAAATCATCACATTGGGTTTTGAAGCAGCCACAGCACCTTATGGAAAAAGTTGGTCATTTTCACTTATTGACTCTTCGTTAATATTGCAGGCAATTTCAAGGAGAGCCACCTTGCATGAGATGATCAGAGACTATGGCCAGGCTGCTAATGACCTCCGCAGACTTATCTCTCTTCTGAAAAATCAATCTAAGGATAAAGACAGTCAAGCTGGAGTTTTGGGAATAAATAGTGGCAATAATGATCTAAACCAGGCCCATGTTCGTCTTTGTAGTGTGGAGGAGGAAGCCAGAAAGGAGACTCCTCTAGATTTATACATGATACTGTAAGTGTTCGGTTTATTTTAACTTATAATTTGTTAGTTATTCTTCTGATGAAAGCAATTTTTTTGGACCATCTCAGTTTAACTCTTCTATCTAGATTCTTTGCTGTGCCATTCACAAATGTTAAATAAGAGCATACTCCAGTTTTACTGGAATCATACCTGACAGCAGTTGGACCATGCACATGCTTATTTATGTAAAAGAAGCACAATTCCTGCCCAATAATTCTATTATGTAAGTACTTAATAGATAAGTTGAACATCACTTATACCATGCAGTCAGGTTGGAAAGGCTGGAAGTCGTTACATGAAATTTAAATACTATTTGTTGTGTTAAGTGAAATTTTAAATTGCTCACCTGCATGGGGCTGTGAAAATATTTATTAGTGATCTATGGGTCAGATAAGAGAAACATGGTTGGACTAGGCTGTAGCTGAGTAAAGCTTGATGGGTTAGATGGGAGTCTTTATCCTGTCTTCGGTTGTAAAGCCTGGTTACAAGCTGGAAGGTTCCTGAATTGGATTGCTAAAATCTAATTGGTTATAACAGATATATTGTTTTTCAATCAAGTATTTTTTTCCCCTTATGTTGTCTCTGATTTCAACTTATTGATTCTAGCTTTTCTGTAGTTGCATTGGTATCACATTTTGGTATCTTGTTAAATCTTGTTCAAGTTGTCTTCAGTGTCATTAGGTCATCTCTTTTTTAAGGCTATTCATTTGCAAAGTTTTAAGCTATTGAGCAATGTTGCTTACGAGTTAATTTTGGAATAATCCTTATGGTTTCATGTTTGCAATTGCTTGCTTGGCACATGCAGAGGAATTGAAGTATCTAGTTCTGCAGCTGATGTAAAAAAGGCATATCGAAAAGCTGCATTGAGACACCACCCAGACAAGGCTGGGCAGTTATTGGCCAGGAATGAAACTATTGATGATGGTTTTTGGAGAGAAGTGGCTGATGAAGTTCACAAGGATGCTGATAGGTTATTCAAGATGATAGGAGAGGCATACACTGTTCTTTCAGATGCGACCAAGGTATATACTTAGCGAGTGTTATATGTTTAATATATTCCTAACTCTCACTTTACAAACCTTATGGTAAAATGTCTACTAGAAAACTAACAATGTTTCTAGGAGAATAAAATGTAAGCAGTGGTAACAAAGATATCTATGGGATTAAACCCTTTTTATGTATTTGTGACATGAGATGGCTAAGGATGGTTTAATTGAAGAGTTATTAGGTATGTTGCAGATGCAGTGTTGTTTTTTATTGACAGTGCCAACTTTACACATTCAATAGGATGAAAACAGAGGGAAAACAAGGATTTGACAAAATTTAATGATTGATGATAAATAAGTAATTAGTTTCATTCTATATCCTGCTACATGGAAGTACCAGAGGCTGCATAAAAGTTATTGGACATCATGATCCGATATAGATGACATCCAGAAGGCAATATTGGTGTTAGGATGCCATTGACACTGCTTTCAACCTACACCCAAAAAGCAACTTGATTTAGTAAATTGGGAGAGGATAGAACTATAAATTAGTCTCTCTTTTTTTTTTGGCATGGATGTTAACTGGTTACTCTTGTGGGTTTGTCTTCAAAAGCATATCTCTTTTGTCTTCTCTTGTTGCAGCGCTTACAATATGATGCCGAAGAGGAGTTAAGGACCACCTTGAGAAAAACCTGTGGTGGGAGATGCACATCAAAAACCCAAGACAATCACAGCAGTCCATCTGAGAGGCGTAGGTGGCGAGCATATGCAAGCACACATCAGAGGTGGTCAGAATCATCACGATATTACAAGTGATTTTATTCAAAGAATTACTAACAGCTGGGCCCTTACGTGCAACTCTGATGAAATTTTTGTTGGGTGCATTCAATCTTTACCTTTGTCAAAGCCAAATCAGTGCTACAAAATGGTGTGAACAAGGTTGGTGAAAGCAAAGTTAGCTGATATCTAAATCAGTGACACGATAAAAAGACTGGGTAACCAGTGAATCATGCTGTCTGACTGGCAGCAGAATCCATGGCCCCATAAATAGATTTTTTGGCCGCCCATCCCAACTCCAGCAATCATTTGATTGTTCATGGCAAATTGGTTGTTGTAGAGAGAGTGATGATGGTCTTACCAAGAAGATGAATGCGGTTTTAGAGTGTTGTTTTTTATTTGTACTGCTTGTTCATCCTCTGCTGGTGAGGTTTTGCTTGTAGTTCTATCCCAGTATATTTTTTTTTTTGTTGTTACATCATCATGTGGCAACAGAAATCACATGAGGTGCGAACAAAACAATATAGCATGACATTATTGTAAATCGAGGAAGTATATTCTTGACATTTTTTATGTTTATCAATCCAATCAAGCATCGATGATGGATTAGGCATTTCAATTTCACTTGATGTATAATTTAATTCAGCAGTAGCATTAGTTGGTATGATTTTCCATTTCTCGATATCATCGGAGCCAATTACTTACTGAAATTAACATCATATTTGTAGGGCATTTTGTGAAAGTTAACCCCTCTTTTTTTGAATTGCTGGGAAAGAACTGTTTGTTTTTTTAATTCCTGGATTGAGTTACAAACCTTCAAAAATATTGAAATTCTCTTTCTCTCCACTGTTTTCTTTTTTCCTCGTTCTGGTACAGTAGTATACATATATTTCTCAAAATAATCTCCACTTCATTAATTAGGGAATACTAATCATATTGCAAACTTTAGTGGAAGCGTCCAACCAGTGAGACAGTCCATTAATTCATTCTTCTTGACGTGTTAGCAAGTTTATGGGCTTGAAAATAGCTATCTTAAAAACTATTTAGCCTTGGCTTGTAACTCATCATCTCATTCCTTGGAAATCCAATTCAATTCAAGAAAAGGTACCTATCACAGAATCAAGCTTGTCCCGAGTGCATATGTTTTACTAATTATCACAGAAACAATTACTTAACAACCATCATTTACATCTGAGAGATCCCACGTTGCCATCCCGTCCTTCAAAAGAAATAGTTGACTTGGGGATTGGAATTGAGATTCCATCTCCTCCTCCGGTCCTTCCATCAATCTTCGAGTTCCGCCATGGCTGCTGCAATTCTGTCACTCCTTGACAACGAAGTAGCAGAGTGATACTTGGAAAATAGGTAAGAGCCAAAAACTACAAATAGGATTTTCAATTGTGATACATGTGCTAAGATGGATTAGCAATTGATCGATTGAAAAAGACACGAGAGTGAATGAGAAAAAAAAATATATAAATAGGATATTCCTCTCATGACATCAAACCAGACGATCCTCAATCGATACTCAATTACTCTCGTATGGTTAGTTGTCACTCCCGATAATCGACTGTGTTAGATTTGAAACTTCAAGACCTATAAATCTGATATCAAAGAATGAAGTATTCATACAGGACATCCTTGATATCTCAAGTCTAACGATCAGATACACAACTAGAACAACCGTAAACTGCTTTATTTCCCAACAGAATGCAAATCGAAAGCCTAAGAATGTCCATCGACTCTTCTTTCATTTAGTTGTCACTTCCAAGTAGATTCGCATCATTTCCGCTTTCGATTGGTATTTTGTTGGGAAATGCCGGAATCTATCCCTCCTGGATAACTGTCTCGTTCAAGCAACAACTCTCTTCGCTTCTTTCTCTCTGAAAGTTTCGGAGACCACCATCCCCTTCGGACTACTCCGATTTACTGAACAAACTGTGCATTGTTCTGCCTCCTGCAAACGCACTTGCTACATTACGACTTCACATCAATATAGCTCCCGCTACACTACTCAAGGCCTAGCAACATACTGAACTCGCTGCACACCTCAGCCTCCTATATATGTATCCTTCACATGCCAAAGAGAAAGTTTTAATGTTCTATGGCGCCGAGTTTCGGTTGCCTTGGGATGTCCGCAAACATTCCATCGTCCGCATACAAGCCCATGCATGAGTACCGAATTTTTCGAGTTAGCAATTCCCCTCACCTTTGTGAGCTTTGCATAACTCTTTCGATCGCTGAGCAACTTATTCTACTTTGCATGGTCTCGTCCTTTACCAAGCGCCTTACTTGCCTTGAGCATCATCAAGTATAGTTGTCAACGTCAAGCCGTAGCTCAGACTCAGCCATCCCAACCTTTGTGCGCTCCACATTCTTCCAAGCTTGCTTGTTCTCATGGTGCCTCTTGCCCGAAGGGTTAGCCATTCCTCTGAATGTCAATCTCAAATGCCCGCTCATTTGAGCGACTCCTTTTCCCTATATCTCCATGCCCGTTTTCCCCCAAATGGTCGTGCGTGTGCTGACTATCCTCAACGCAGCCCCGCTAGGTCCCCCACATTTGCATGCCAAGTGTTTCTATGAGTGCTTGTCCTGCTCTGATACCATATGTCACGGACTTAATTGGTTTTGCCTAAGTCATACGGAACTTTTGCGTATCTGTCTGTAAAGGTCAGCCTCCCTGAAACCTCCCGTGGTTCCTTAGGACCTACAAATGAGAAAATGAGTTAGAGAAAGCGTCTCACTTGGAATCTACAATCAAACATTCCAAGAAACACTTCATAGACAATGCAAATTATAAACAGATTTTATAAGCTCTGAACGGTTATACAACAAAGGGACAAAATAATCCACTACAGATCGAATATCTCTCACAAGTGTTCACATGACACAACCTTTATTTATAAGTCTAAGAAGACTATCAAAACCAACTAAAATGAGGCTCTTAAGCCTTCGACCATCCTTCTACATGTTGTGCAAAGCATGAATAAATCAAAAGATACGGATATATATAAATATTACATCAAACATTCTCTTTAAAATTTTATCCCTGACAATATATCCGTAGTCTCCTGTTGTGGGGAAAATGTAACTTACGAGAATTGGTTTCATCTCTAAACCTTCCCAAGCTCCATCACTTCGGTAGTTTCAAGCTCTCAGGGACTGAGAGCTCTTCATGTGCGTCAGAATGTACTTGCACTCAAGAACGCTGAGCGTCGACAACTGTCCAAAACTTTTAGAAGCCAGTGGACTGCATCATCTTTCTTCCCTTGTAAGCTTACAGATATCCAATTGCCCTCAGTTTTATATCAAAGAGAAACTTCCATCCCATGTTCAAGTATTGTTATATCCATCTGAGCAAATGCAGAGAAGAAGCATATCAGTCTCCAGGTAATAACCGGAATTATCCAGCATTAGTTTATCGTCTGCAAACCTTCACTCTAGAAACATATTTGAATTCTAGTCCTGTTAAATCATCTAAGCAGATGTCAAATCAAGGATAAAATAATAGTCTTAATAGTGGAATGTGATTGTGCTTTATGGAGGCCTATTTACCACTAGAATACTTCCTTAGAACAGAACAGATTGGAACCTTACTTTTGTTTGAACCCTTGAATGACTATTTATATTTAACCAGACATAAAGTTCCACCGTCGTCGTCGTCAGCTAGCTCAGACAGTTGAGCTTATGAGAGATATCCCTGTAGGTCGGGAATTTGATCCCCACTGTGGCACCTCTGTGCGAATGAACGCCTATTGCATCATGTAACACACGGAGAATTCTTCATCCGTCTTACCACGAGGAAAATGCAACTTGGATGCTAGATTTCCTTCTTTAAGCCTTCCCATGCTACACGAGTAGGTAGTTCAACTTCTTAGGGACTGAGAATTCTTCATTTGCATCGGTATCAACCTGCACTCGAAATGCTGAGAATTGAGAATTGTCCAAATGCCATTGGACTGCATCATCTTGTCTCTCTTGTAAGCTTTCAAAATATCAAACTGCCCTCACTTTTTGTTCACTGTCATCCCATGTTCAAGTTTGTTCTTTGTTGTTTGAGCAAATGCAAAGAGAAAGCAATATGCATCTCCACGTAACATCAAAATTTATCCCGCACTAGTCTATCGTCTGCAGAGCATCACGCTGAAGCAAACATGCCACTGTGACCATGTTAAATCATATTAGCGAATGCCAGATCAAGGAGAAAATGTTGTCTTAGTATTTGACTGAAGATTTTACATGGAGACCTATGCACTGCTATGGTACTTCACACCTCTATTTGATTATAGCCTAGCTAAGTACTGGAAACAGTATATACTAGTAGCTTTTGCATGAGAAAAAGTAAAATCATGATTGAAACCCAAGACGTGTGTAAACTGCATATAATTCACAAATCATTTCTAGAACTGAGTTGGAGAAAAGTAGGATTGATCAATCGAGATGTAATTGCTGTATATGATTGATGACAAATCATAGCTAGAGACAGTAGTTATTCAAGAACAACTTACTTGGTGTTCCTTTTGCAGTGACAGATACTGGCCTAATTTAAATTCCTGAACACTATAAAAAAGAAATTTATTGAACACAATGATATATCAAGAAGGTTTGTCAACCTAATTTCTTTGATGATATTCACAGCTTCTAGGAACAACTAGCCCATTAATTTTAAGGACGCGATAAAACTCTTGTACTAATTTGCAGAATTTACATTTTTCTTGTTTGCAGGCTGCTGGGAATGAAGCTTTTCAAGCGGGAAATTATAGGTTCTGCTGCTTTAGCATGCAACACCATATCACGTTCTTTTGCTGTAACATGCTTCTGTAATCCTCCTCCTGCTGCTTATCAAGCCCTGGGACAGATTACACATACCATTGCAGATTGCGGTGGCATTAGCGATCACAATTGATTCCAGTGATCCAAAAAGTTGCTCGTTTGTTGACGGGTGAAACTCTTTTGCTGATAAGCCTTGAAGAAAAATACAAACATTAAATAATGTAACCAAGTAGTTCTTTCCGTAGCTTTACTTTGAGATCGATCTGATTGTATCTGAACCTCTTTCAAATATTGGCTTCTTTTTTTTTTTTTGAAGTTCTTTACTGATTGGTTAAACAATAAAATTCAAATGATGAACAGTACTTATTTGCATTTGCTTTAAATGTAAGGCAAGCAAATAAATTTAACAGTATCAGTTGTGGTTAATCTTTATCAGTTGACGGTCTGCGTGATTACGTTCAGACTCTTCAATTAATAAATTTCATATTTATTTATATTTAAGAAACAAGGAATCCAATTATTAGTGAAAGATAGATATGTGAAATGGTTGAAATTTAAGAAATAAGGGATGTTTTAAATACTTAAAATTTTATTTTATTTTTCAAATTTATGGATAACCATAGTTGTGGTGTTTAATTTAATTTGTTGGACGAATGCTAATATATATATATGGAGGATTTATAAATTTAAAGGGATATATATATATATATATATAACATTAAATATTTGGAAGGATATATATATATATATATATATATATATATATATATATATATATATATATATATATATATATATATATATATATATATATATATATATATATATATATATATATATATATATATAACATCAAATGTACAAAACCAACAAAAAAAAATATAAGCATAAAATAATGCATACACAAGAAAAGTAAAAAATAGAAAAATATGAAAAAGAAAATAAAATATTAAAAATAATAATAAAAGGATGATAAATTATTTAGAATGTATTATGTAGATGAATAATACAAACATATACATAATCTTAATGTAGATTTCTTGGAAAAAAACCCCTCTTTCTAAGCTATTTTCAAAGAAGTCCCTTTCCAGATTTATCATTTGGTGCCCTTATTACCTAAAATGTCCCTGACTTGACTCTCTACCAACTTTCACATCTTATGGATCAGTCGATAGGATGCATCCTTAAAAAATATGATTGTGTAATAGAATTTTTTTTTATTAGCTTTAAATTATCTTCGTTACTAACGATACCTATTTATCCATATGTGAGTCTTTTTTTTTATCAAGTAATGAATTTATACTGTGATTTCAGTCTATTTGATTAATTTCCAGTGTTTTTCTGTAGATTTTTGTATAGGTGAAAAAAACAGTAGCACTCGTATATCATTATGATACCTAATTTAAAAATTAATTTGATAATATAATTGGTTTATGAGATTATAAGGCCATATGGGTCATTTACTGTACTTTTAAATAGGCTTACAGAATTTTTGTTGAGGCCACAAAAAACACTATAATAATCATGTTTTTTAATCCCTATTTGCATCTTGTTATTCCTAAACTATTAATGATATCTATTTGAATCTTAATTATTAATTTGTCGTTTTGCCGTTCATTTAAATAATTTATATTATTTTTAATAGATTTACAATTTTTTATAGTGGTGTAAAAATACTATAAATTATTTAAAAAATATAAATGACATAATTCTATCTTCCTATTTTGTTGTTCCTATTCGTACATTATTATGATATATAATTTAAAGATTAATTTGATAATATAATTGATTTGAGTTATTTATAATGTTTTTAAATATATTTATAATATTTTTATTGATGTGACAAAAATCGATTATTTAAAAGTACATGACAACGTGTCACGGATTTAGCCGGTTTTGTCTAAGTCGCGGCACCCTTGCGTGTCTATCCGCAAAGGTCAACCTCCTCGAAGCCTCCCATGATCCTTTAGGACCCACAAAAAAGAGAACAGGATAAAGAAAACGCCTCACTCGGGATTCACAAACAAATATATCCGAAAACACTTCATAGACAATGTAAATTATAAACAGACTTTACAAGCTCTGAACAGTTACACAACAAATGGTGAAATGATCCATTACAGATCGAAAATCTCTCACACGTATCCACATGACATAACCTTTATTTATAAGCCTAAAGCAATCATCAACATAACTATAATGAGACTATTAAACTTTTAATCATCTCTCTATATATTATATAGAATATGAACATACCAAAAGATATGGATATATATAAGCATTACATCAAATATTTATTTTTTAAAGTTTGTTCGTGACTTACCTTATTCTAAATATATTATGTAAAGCAGTAAGATGGTACACAGACAACTAGAGGACAAAAACGATATTGTTTATAATTAGCTTTAAGTATAGGCGTCAGTCACAACACGGGTGGCGACTAGGGCAACTTGGAGGACTCTCTCCCTCCCCAGCTGCCATTCCTTGGTCGCCCCTCCTTAGTCCATCCTCGGAAGATTTGGCCTTGCGTTCGCCTTTACCTGAAGGGCGTCGAGATTGGTGGGGTTGGCTTCTGTTTGAGGCAGCGGGGAGGTACACATAGTTTATTCTTTTTCCGTCACTTGTCGTGGAATTTATTATTTCTGACCTTCCTTTTGCTGAAAAGGTTAATATCGTCCCACGATTGTCTGGCGGTTGAATGAGTGGGCTGTTTCCAGGAATTTTCCTTCGGCTCACAGTTTGTTTAGATTGAGATAGGATTCTTTTATTATACTTTTTGTTCGCTTCTGTTAGATCAAATTGGGGTGAGATTGATCATTAGGGAAATAGGAGATTGTGATTCTGTTTAGGCATTCATTCTTAGTCTTCTAAGCATTTCTAGCTTTCTTTTTTAATCTGGTGTTGCGGTGTTTGACCAATCCGTTAGGAGTTGTGTTGACAAGATCAAGCAAGATAGATAGTAGCATGGTCTGAGTCCAGTTTGAGCATGGGGTGTCGTGCTCTGACAGTCTGAAGTTTAAGCAAAGAGAAACTGCAGAGAGAAGGATGGACTCCCAATCATTATTGAAACATGAAACAGGGGTCCTCGGGTGGTTGAAGTTTAGATAATGTCCTATCAATTTCTTCAAATAAAGGAAAAAAGCGTCCATGTGGAATGGATTTGCAGAAAACTTCTTCAGCTGAAAAAAAAAAAAATCAATATAATGCTGGGTATCAGTGAAGGCCACTGAAATGCAATTTGTTTATGGCCATGGCTTTAACGCATGAAAGAGTGTGCTGCTGCTGCTGCTACTGCCTCTGCTGCAAATATATCTGCTCTTTTGACCATTTTTGAACACTTTTTATAAACATGGATACTATTCTTGATTATCTGGAGAACATTGGCTGTTTAGTGTTCTTCTTAAACTAGCTAACCTACAATGGGCATCTGAGAGATCTTAGGATAACAATCAAATTTGGTATATTGTAGTGTTTATGATGTTTGTTGTTAAAATACTTTGTGACGTGTGGAGATTATGTTGTTAATAATAATGTGTGGTGTGTGCATCATGATATCAAACAAACTCGGTTTTGGAGCCAATCAACATTTTTCAGATCCATTTTTACTATTTGTTTGACTAGGTTAATCTAGGAATAAATTATTGTTTTACAACAATCGGTTCGTTGTTTGGATTACTTCCTAGGCTTTACACAAATCTTACATTGCTTAGGCTACTATATAAATAATATATACACACATATATAAATGTAATTCTGATAAAAGCATGTTTCAATTTTATTGTTATGTGTTATCTTATGTTGATTCAGCTAAGATTATTTAGTATCTTCATTGTAAGAACTAAGGCATGCAAAAGGCTAATATTGTAAATATAAAATTATGACTCCATGTGTAGTTATGTGTTGAGATTTAGACATAATAACTAACTAAAATTATTATTATGGCTTCATTATGTGGTACATGTTCAAGAAACAACTAGGAAAACTCACAATAATGAAGCCACAAAGTCAAAAAATATAGAGTCAAGTTTATCTAAAAACGCTTTATGTTCATTAACACCATGCCATTGTTCTTGTAGATCCTATTTCAAAGTTAAGAAAAAAATAAACAGAAATTTCTTGCTTTATGAGATTAAACTTTTAAAAAAATCATGTTAAGTTGCATAGAAAGTGATTAGTGTACGCGTGAGCCATTTTGTTCATTAAATTTAGGTTGTGAGGAGTAAATATTTGCTTTTGTTCCTCCTCATTCTAATATTCATCATCCAGTATTTCATCTGAGGAGTCACTTTATTTTTCTGCTGCCTAGTGTATGATTGATTTCTGAAATTTGCAGAGCTGCAGCCAATCTCTTTGTACTTTGGTTCTCAGTTGTTTTATAGAAACAGCGCCATTAAATAGAATGTAATGTATTGTTTCTTCCTGATCTCAGTATGCTTGGAAATGACAATTTGTATTACTGTCTATATATATTCACAATTGACCTTCGGTTCTCACATCTTGATTTGGTGTGGAGAAGGATAGTAATATAGGATTGCAAGCAAAGATAAATGCTAAGGAATGGTAAATGCCGAGGTATGATGAAAAAATAAATACAAAGTCAACATTGTTTACCTTGGAACAATACTGGAAATAAAATTAGCATGTAGTAGATAAACTGTTAAGAATTATAAGAGAGTTTACGGTGATATCATGATAATAATGAAACTAGTACTAAGAGAAAGATATATAAATACTCGTCAAGCAAGATTAGCCACCATGTGTGCTAAAAATTGTGGATGGATATCTTCAGAAATTACCACAATGTGTTAGTAATAGGAGACGATTTTGATGGCCAATACAAGTCGAGTGAGGAAATTATGAAATGGTATATGGAGACAAACATGGGAAGAAATGATATGGCAGCTATCCCTTTAGACTTATTACATTATATTATGTTATAGTTACCAAGGTTGATAGAAATATAATAATCTAACAACGTGAAATTATTGTTGAAGAAAAGCAATATTGGAAATATATATGGTTTAGATCTTTAGTTATATATAACAATCATGCAATTGCCAACTAGGATAAGTAGACTAGGATTAGAAAATTGAAAAGTTATGTTACTGATAAGCTTGATTAGATAAAATAGATCTGTGTAATTTAGAGTATCTAGCAAAATAACATGACAATTGGAAATCCTAAGTTTATGGGGTCTGTTACATGAATCTTTTTCCACCATTAAGCTGTGCAACATCTATAGATTTTTTTTTTTTTGTATAAAACTTATTTATTTCATCCTTTTCGAATGAGCCTTTAGGAAAATATTTTGCTTTCTATCATGCTGATGAAACTCAACATTATTAAAATGTACACACAAAACACAATTTGTTTGGTCAGTATTTATGATTGTTGTATAGCTTGCTTATATGTTGGTTCTAATAAATTTTCCCATTTAAACTATGTAGGAAGCACAATCCTTGAACTGAACAACCAATCATAACAGGTTATGTCATCATGAGTTCATTGTCTGGCTGGATAGCTGGAACTAAATTGCTCAGAATAAATTTCAAGTCAACTGGACAATATTTCCGCTTCTTCTCTACTGGGCATGCACATTCTTCGCCATCTCTGAATGTAAATCGCCAAGAATTGATCGAGGAAAAAGGAGATGCTTTATATGATGTTAGGAAAGGGAATCATGTTGGTCCCTACCTGAGTTTAAGTGACTGTCAATCTCAAGTTAGCTCCTTCGTAATATGCATAGCTATGTGAATTTCTTTTTCTTTAAAATAAGTTATTCAAGTCAACTCATTACCACTGTCTATATAGGAATCTTTTCTTGGATATCTTCTAATGATGTATCTTCAACTTATCTACAACTTTCATATTCTTGTGGTGACATTATTTCTGATAGGTGTTTGAGATGAATCACTGCATTTATGATGCCAGAGTGATCAGCCCATTTAAGGAGGAATCATTCTTCTTTGCCTGTCTAAATGACCAGTGCATTTCAAAGTTGACAAAAGCATGCTGTAATGTCTTTGCTGACTTCTTCATTCTCATTGTTTGGCTTTTTTCTTCTCAAATCATGTCTAGAATTTTCCACCTAATCTTTTTTTTTTGCTTTTATGTTTTTTAAAATGATTTAAATTGCTTTGTAGCTATGGTTTCTGCCTTATATATATGGCTCTAAATTGGCTGATAAGATTCTAGGGTTTTATCGTAGAAGAAAGAAGATAAAAGGGATGATCACTTCGAGGGGATTGGCCTCCTGGGATTAGTCAAAGACTGAATAATATTTCATTGTCTACCGAAAAGGAACAGTTACATCACTATTTATAGAGTTCCACCTAGAGTCCATCAGGACTTGGACTTTTAATAATAAATAAATATTAAATAAATCTCTATCCGGCTTTAACTGAACTAAACAAATTCAATAAATATTATTCAAAAGCTCAGAAAATAAAAGGATCCTAACATTGGCCTGATCTTTACCCATTTTGGACCAATGTTCTAGCTTGTAAAAAGTATATTATCCAACATTGAGAGCTTGTAAATTTTGTTTAGATGATTTGTTTTTGCACGTTTGCATTTTATTATGTTATAAAAGTAAAATCAGATTTTTAAATTGTGATTGAAGTTATGCTCAACTAGGTAATTACATGCATATTAAATTCTAATGTTGTAATCACCAACATTGTTTGATGGAGATTCTTCTTTCTTTCTTTGTATCATTGAAGACCAATTGCATATAAACTGTTGTACATCTTTATGAAGATTTTGTACAAAAATTGTTCTATGTGGACATGGATGTATGTTGCTCTGTTCAAGTGGTTTCATGTGGTTATTGACATATATTCTTTGTTTAAATGGTTTATCAAGTTCTGTTTCTCGAGTGATGCTTGTTTGCTATTAAGCTACAATGCCAGATAACTGTTACCTATGTATCAATTCATGCTGCATTCTAAACAATAGTAACCTGGGTTTCCTGTTATGCTATGATGCATGATTGACCTCTCTGGCAGATAAGTGATCCTCTTGTTAATGGATACCAAGGTTATTCACTTGAGAAAGAAGCGGAGACATATTTTGCTTCCTGTGGATTAAAGAATGCTCTATATTTATTGAATGCAAAGGATTTAAAAGAGGATCTCTTTGGAATCCTAGTTCCTTGTCCTTTTCAGGTACTATATAATTTACCTACATTGGTTGTATTGTAATGTAGCTTACGTATTAAGAAATGCTTTCATTTTCTCAAAATGGAGGAGAGGTTTAGAATTCATTACAATGCTTTATATCAATAGGATTACAAGTGCATTACATCTTTATTGGCTGTTTCTCTTATGAGAAGTTAGTTTCTAGGACTTGATATCTGAATGAGTCAAGTGAAAAGTTGTTTAAAGATATACAAACGGAGTTGAAACTTGCTGCAGTTTTTTCTCTGGTATGCAGGTCCATCTCTCCAGGTGCTCACTAAGCAAATTCTAAATTTGCCATTAAAATTATTTAACTAAACTGGATGGCTGTGTGAAGAAGTTTAGCTGCTTCCGTGTCCCATTATCCTTCCAGTTTGTTGTTCTAATGCATGTTTCCCATATCAGTGTTCTATTTGTTGGCATTATTAATGCAGGGCAGCCTGCTGGAATGGCACATGAACGAGTGCTAAGCCATGCTGCCACATGGCTACTCTGGTGTAGCATTGACACTGGATATTAAAAGTAATAACTGTAAAAAATATAATGTGGCTCACCTTTCATAAGACAAACACCATGTTGAGATCATACTTCCTTTTTTTTCCTTCTGAGGTTACTGGATCATCCATTTGTGTATTCTTTTTTCCAAGTTCTATTTGGGTATTTTTGTTGTCATGCAGGAACCTACTGTAGCTAGTCCTATCGCAGATTTGCCTGAAAAGATTAGTGTTACCACAGATGAACCAGTGAAGAAACATCTCAAATTGGAGTATTCCAGCCAACAAAAACAACCATCTGATAATTCTGTGAGTTTTTTTTTTTGTAAGGATGCTTAAAGCATGTTGTTCTGTCACAATGTGCTTGGAAGGGCCTCTCTTTCATTACTTGCCATGTCATTCTTTTACTGATGGATGAAAAGTTATTTCTGCTTACATGTTCTTCTCCATAACTTTGTCATTCTTATTACAGATATATGCTCATTGAATGGATATGTAATAGATACTCTAAAGGCGATTTCCCAGAAAAAGCTCTAAGTTTTGGTTTTTCTTGGGTGGGCCTTCTCATTTCCAAAATTCATAAAGATATCTCAACTTTTCTAAATGACAAAAATAACCTCATTGACAGCTAAGCTACTTTAATTTTTGAAATTACCACTGAAACATAGCTAAGACTGAACCAGCCAAACGGTTTGGTATAATACTTGTATAAAGTTTTTGAATAGTGTTCCTTATTACAGTGTTTCTGAACACTATAACCTTATTTTAATTTATTAGAAATCCCATCAATCTTTATTATCAACCTTATTGTAGGTTTCAAGGGATTTATTTGAGAGTTTTAAATTGGTTTTTGATTATATCACTGAACCAAAATAGTGTAATTCTATTAAAAAACAATGTAAATAAGTTTCAATTAATTGAAATTTTCACTATCGATGTCCATCAACCTTTTTGAAGTATTGTAAAATAATTTGTATGAGAAATTGAATGGTTTTAGATGAAAATTATATTCCAAGATAATGCATGATAAAAATTCTGAAATTTTCATTTTATCTCAAATTTAGGTCTAAATATTTAAGAAATCTTATAATATTTGTGATTGTGAAGGAATGACAATAAAAAAAAGGATGTGACATTTTCTAATTACAATGTTTTTAAATGAAGATACATTGTTTTTTTTTTTTTGTTCAGTATTCAAAAACACTATAAACGGCTCTGCATAATACTGGATTGTTTCAGCCAAAAGTTCAGTTTGGTCCGAATTAGGTTTTGGCAGCAATTTTTCTTTTTATAATAAGGATATTATAATCTTTTTATAAAGAAAATACGCCCTCTTTGAGAAATATAAAATGGGATGTGCGGTCCCGGAAAATCCAAAAGTTGGGGCTTTTCTCAGGAAATCGCCCGTATTTTAACTCATCTTCGATTTTATAACTTGAAATGGCATTTGAACATAAAGACTTCCTCTGTTTGATAATGTTGTGTGGAATACATTATTAAGGTCTAGCAAACAAACAAAAACTAGATTGAATACACGGCGGTGTGCATGGTTCTTCGACTCAATTTAAGTTTGTGAAGGATATGCCCTCATATTCTTTTATTACTGTTTCAAACCAAACTTAGGTCTAAATTTGAAGGAAGACTTGAACTATTTGTGTAGTAATGGTGCTCTCACTCATTCCTACATGTCTTAAGATGATGCCACGTGATCTTGGAGAATAATGGAGCATCATATGCTAACTAATGCAACCATTTTATTGTCATGTCACTATGCACAATAAATTTAATTTTTTCATGGTTATCTATTTATATGTTATGGCGGTCATTTTCTAGAGCTTCCAAGTTTAATTAGTTCTCTTTCTGTCTTTTCATGTATCATCCAGTAACAGATCAATTTCATCTATTTGTCTACAGATGTCATGTACTCTTGAATTTGATGGGGCTCCAGCAGGAAAAGCTAGTAAAGGTGGTGCTGGTGTAATCCTTCGAACTGAAGATGGAAGTGTGGTAAATATAGATCATCCTCTTAACTTTGTCTTATATTTTAGATGATTTTGTTTTGTATTATATATATTTTTTTAATGTCTGAAAATAGATTTCTCGACTCCGTGAAGGCTTGGGTGCTGTGACCAATGACACTGCTGACTACAGGGCATTAATTTTAGGCCTGAGGCATGCTCTTAAAAAAGGATTTAAGCAAATTCATGTTCTAGGTGACTCTCAGCTTGTCTGTATGCAGGTTTGCAATTCAACATGTTATAGTATTTGACTATCTCTTCAACTGTTTTCTTACATTGGATGGTTAGTCATCTGGCATGTTTTTCATTTTTGTAGATATTTACTTTCAGCTTCTCCGGTCTCTCCTCCTTTCCTTTGTATGCATGTAAGAGAAGGATGGACTGATAGTTTGTATCCCGCTTTGTCAAATAGGGTTGACGACCTAACTAGAAAGTAGAAACATTGCTGATGTGGCATAAGTATCATATTTAACGGTTATATCTTCTAAAACACAAAAATATGAAAAAAAATTTAAAGTTAAGACTGCTGCAGTTAATTATAGATCTTCATGTCTAAGCATATTAATTTGAATTGCATCAAGGTTGGACCTTAGGTGGACTGCTGCAGTTAATGGAGATAAAGTCTAGAACAAGTAGTTTACAACTTCCACTGTGCCTAAGCATTTAAACTTGTATTGCATTTGGATTGGATCTTACAACCATCCAGGGAATGGCATTTTCTATGTGCAAGCATGCTATCAGCAGGCCATTCTGAATGAAACCATACATTTCTTTGGTTCAGTTTAATCTACCTGCAATCTCATCTTTAGTCTAACAACAATGCTCCATGCTTCTCACAAACAGGTGCAAGGTTCGTCTAAAGCCAAGAACAAGAATCTTGTTGACTTGTGTGAGGAAGCCAAAGCACTCAAGGAGATGTTTGTATCATTTAGTATAAGCCACATTAAAAAGGTATGTAGAATATCTTTTATTCATATATATGTAGTATCATTTTGTATCATTTTGGCATATGACTGTAACGCATAGTTAGTAATCAAATCAGGAAGCAATTCGCCAAGTCTTGGGTCATTGAGTCATCCGTCAAGTCGATCGATCAATTAGTCAGACTGCATGTTTAATTAATGAATATTTTAAATTAAATACAATAATTTAAAATTATATGCATTAAAACTCTAAAATACTAAAATTAATAAAAAAGAACAATCTTTGGCAAATGAAAATAAACCTTCAATTGTACAGAATATGACAAATAATAACATCAATCAACCAACACTATAAGTATAAACCTTTATCCAAATTAAATAACATGTGATAATATTTAAAAGTTAAGAAGTTAATACGTAATTCAGTTACTTGAGCAAGAATATTGATATAGATGTAACGTCCATGTATGATGAAAGTCAAAGTGAAAGTTCCATTAATAAAATGAAGCACAATAAAAGAGACAACAACGAGAAGATCACCTTAGGAACAAGAGCGACACAAGAAGAGGAGAAGACCGTAGAGTACCAAAGGAGAAGAAAAAAATAGAAGATACAGAAAGAAGAAAAAAGAGGGTTTGGGAGAGAGGAGGTGAAGAGAAGACACGGAGAGGAGGGGTAGAAAGAGAGAATGGTGGTGGGGGGAAATGAGGATATAACGGGGGAAGATGGCCGAAGGAAGAGAGGTTGGGGAGAAATGATCACATAAGGAAGATCGTCTTTTTCTCACCTTAATCCTTATTAAATTGCCGTGTCCTATAGAGCAAATAATAAGAAAGATTTAAGCTAAGTGTACTTATGTAATATTAGCTAAATTGCATATTCGGATCGGTTTTATGTAACCCAGCCGATTCCAACAACCAACCAGGCCAATTGTTTTGTTTCGGTTTTTAACATAATTGATCCAATAAGTGAATCAGATCAGTTAATGATCCAATTCCAATTTTCTCAGTTCGACCATCTGGTTCAGTCAGGTTTTGTTAACTAAGCTATATATTGATACTATGAGAAAAGTGTCTCATGTTAGTTTTCTTTATCACCTTCCATTGGAGGAGAATGCCATTCTATTGACAATTTAAAGTCAAAGAAAGTTGCACACAAAACAATGCATGATAGTATGAAACAATGTAATATGCTTCATTCAAGCAACAATATCAATCTTTAAGTTTGTTTTATTTCTGATCTAGGAAGTGCCATGATTAGCTTATTATGTTCTCCGGTAGCATCACGTCAAGCTGCTTTTCTGCAACCTCATGGATGAGAGTTTTGAGTTACAAAAACAGTACCTTGGTCAAATTGCATAAAGATACCGTTCCTAAATACCGTATCATTACATCATGCACTAGGCTATTTCTCCCTAAATTAAAACCATCTCATATCATGCTTTCTTTTGTCATTGAATGTGTGTAATAAAATTGCCTTTCTTTATTACTGGTGAAGGCAATGAATTCTGATGCTGGTTCCCAGGCAGCTTTAGCTATAGATCTTCCAGGTCTGGAAGCGAGCCAAGATTTTGTTTATGTTTTTCAAAATAAAGTTCTCTGGGGTTAAAAGCATTGACATGATTGATCATCCTGCAGTTGGTGAAGTCCATGAGGAGTCTAGTGAGACTTGCTAATCATGATGCTGAGGACAGTTGTTTCTTCGAGTGCTCCCTTCAGTGAATGTAGAAAAACATCACAGCTACGTGAATACTCACTTTTTGAGATGCGTGAATACTCACTTTTTTTTATTGCTAGATGATGTGTCGTAGAATGAGAAAAAGAAGTGAAACATTCTACTGTCTAGTGTTGAAGATGAAGATGGGACAATTATGCTGCTGTCGTGACTGCCTTCGGCTTAGTGACTCTTTTCTCTTCTCTTCCAGTATAATGTAATTTGGCCTATGGGTCGGTCTAATGCCGAGAAGGTAAACTAGTTTACAAACCTGAGTTATTGGAATCAGGTACTAATTGATTTAGATTCGGTAATGGAAGATTCTCCTTCTTAGAATGTGTGCAGAAATGAGCAAGAAGAAAGCATTGTTCTACTTGCTGATATGATTCCAAGATAAAAACAAATTCATTATTTGATAGTCTTGTAGATAAAAGTTTTGGATACGGCTTGTTATGATTTAGCTACAGATAATATGAAGACTGATAATAAAATTAGATGGATATTTATCCATCAAAGCCCTCTGCCTGACGGCAAATTCAGAGTCTCTCTCTCTCTCTCTCTCTCTCTCTCTCTCTCTCTCTCTCTCTCTCTCTCTACCCGACACCTTTCCTCCTTAAGATGGCTCTCTCACTGTCCTCGATTTCCTCCCTTGCCTCCTTCCTCTTGCTTTTGTGAAGGGTCTAAATCTGTCTATCAGGTGGACTTCACTTCTTTCCGTTGTCCCTATTTGAATAACATTCAAATAGGGCCCTTCGCCCCTTCTTTTGTCTTTCCCTTTGTCCTTCGTCGACGATCTAATTTTTTAGACTCTTTTTCCCGTCTCCATTGCCAATCTTGGCTCATCCCTTTGGGATGCCCAATAGTCATATTGACAATGTGTCAATTATAAATATAATATTATATATATACACACTATTGATCCACTATTTGAATGTTATTGCTTCCAAAGAATGAGGTAAATTTATAATATTTATATTTATCAATTAATATTATTACACTCATTTTCATTATCGTGCTAAAAATATTAAATTTGAATGTAAAGATCCCTAAATTTACTATATATATATATATATATAATGATTCACTCATTATTTGGATGGTATTACCCTTTTATGGAGAAAGTCCGAGATGAAATTGATAAAATATATGTCATCATTTTACCCTCGTTTTTGAAATTATGCTAAAATTTGTCAATTTTGAATATAAATATCCTTGAATTCATACAAAAATGTAAAACATTATTGGCTTACTATTTGGATTCTGTTAGTTCTGAAAGTTTGAGGTAAAATGGAAATACACTGATTTTATGTCCTTACACTCATAGTGATGGCTGCTACACTCATTTTCAAGATCATGTTGAGAATATTTCAAATTTGGGTATTAATGTTTTGAATTTACACACAAAAAAATATTGATTCACTATTTGTATGAAATCAAGGATATTTATTTTTCGAATTTGACTTATTTTTAGTATTATTTTGGAAAAGTGTAACAATATTCATTTATAGACGGATGACAATGTTCAAATAGTGAATCAATAATGAATTTGAGGATACTTATATTTAAATTTGACATGTTTTTAGCATGATCATGAAAGACAAGTATAATAACGACATAAATGTTATCAATTTTACCTTAGACCTTTACTCTATACAAGGGTAATACATCCAAATAATAAATCAATGTTTATAATTGTTTTGGGATATTTATTTTCAATTTGGAATATTTCATTTTGATTTTGAAAACTCTTATGATGGTGTTCATATATGAATGTAATGATATAAATCTATATTATCTCAAACTTTTACAATAGAAAGGCAATAACATCCAAATAGTGAATCAATTAGCTTTTTTTTTTATTTTTTATGAAAATTTAGAAAATAATTATATTTAAATGTAACACATTTTCAGTATGATTTTGAAAACGGGAGTAATAACATTTTTCATGAGCATTGCGAGAGGATAGCAAAGGAAGTTGATGGGTTGTTCTCAAGTCAAGAATTAACATCATTTGTGAAGAGAAAGAGAAGAGGGTGAGAATAATGAAAGAAGCCGAAGATGAGAATTATTCTCAAAGAAAAAGTCAAATTATCGATAAGAGCAAAAGATGATAGAGAAAATAAAGAGATCATAAGATATAACAAAGAAAGATAGACATGACATATCAAGACACATATGAATTTAAGATAAAAATATATATTTATTAAAAATGATACTGTTTAGTGAGTTTTTCAAGGATCCCAATTAAAAACCTTCTCTGGCCTAAATAATTACCCAAAAATATATTTATGCACTTGACCTAAATAATTGGACTACTTTGACTTACTATTGTCTTAAATGCTAATATTCTTTAGAGAGCATTTTTAATCTAAAGAACTAGCCGTTGGCGAAGGGGACTCAGGCAACGGTCAAAATGGAGGACCGACGGCTCTCTCGCCCAATCCCTCCCCTCTTTAAATCCACCCACCTCCTCTTCGCCTCTCTCTCTCTCTCTCTCTCTCTCTCTCTCTCGCACTCTGTGATCCGATACAAAGCGAGGAAGGCAGGAAGAGAAGGGAGGACAGCCAAAATGACGAGGAGAGAGAACCCCGACGTCCACGACAACATCCCCACCACCACCCCCGCCGCCGCCGCCGCCACTGCTCCCTCGGCCGCCAAGCAGCCGGCTCCTGTCGCCAAGGCCCACGACGGCCACTCTGTCCTGAAGAGGTCCTGCACCCTTCTCCTCCTCCTCTTTCTTGTTTGCTTGCTTTTTGCGGCTCTTCTTCTTGTTCTTCTTTCTGAAAGATCAAGAACGCTCACAAGAAACGAATTCTCCTTTTTCATCTTCATCTTTCCTTGTGTACTCTTGAGCTCTCCATTGTCCTTCCAATCTTGCTTCTTCTTGTGACTCATCTTGCACTATAGCCATCTGTTTTGCTCGATCGGAGGTAAAGATGTCAACTTTGACGACGACATCTGGTTCTGATCGCTCTTTGATCATTTAGGCTGCAGCAAATTTATCTCTCTGCCTCTCACCATCCTTCCTCTCTGTCTAATCCGCCGAAAGATCTCTTCTTTGAATACGAGACCCGGTCTCTGCATCCTTTCTTTTCTTGTATCCTTTTAACTGCACGCTGACCTTGACTCTCTTGCTCTCTTTTCATCAAACAGATTGCAGTCGGAGCTCATGTCCTTGATGGTAAGCAAGAAGAAGATTACTCCTGGGATTCGTCAACTAATATGACACGTCTTCTTGACGATCCCGTTTACTTGCTTGTGTTGTTCAGATGTGTGGGGATCCGGGGATATCAGCCTTTCCGGAGGGAGACAACATCTTTTGTTGGAAAGGGACCATTCATGGCAGCAAAGAGACAGCGTACGAAGGCATGGTCTACAAGCTCTCCTTCGCCTTCCCCACTGACTACCCGATGAAGCCTCCAAAGGTGAAGTTTGAGACCGCCTGCTTCCATCCCAACGTCGACGTCTACGGCAACATCTGCTTGGACATTCTTCAGGTACGCGGCAGATGGAAGTCCTCCCCATGTTTTCCTCCTTCTCTATGCAATCTGCATCGATTTCGATGGTTGTTTTGGATCATCAGGATAAATGGTCATCTGCGTATGATGTGAGAACCATTCTGCTGTCAATCCAGAGCCTTTTGGGAGGTACGCACGAGATCCGATGGATACACACAAGAGTTTTACTCCATTAGGATATGAGAGTGCTGATGTGATGATGATTGTTGCAGAACCCAACAATGAGTCGCCTCTCAACACCCAAGCAGCAGCACTTTGGGTGAATCAAGAGGGTGAGTGCATGACGCGATGATCATCCTCTCCTGCTTTGAGATCCAAGAAATCAATTCCTCGTTTGAGTTTCTGAATGCTGTGTCCCTGTTTCTAATGCAGAGTTCAGGAAGATGGTGGAGAAGCTGTGCAAGCCAACCTAGTTCATGCAATTCTTGCAACTATGTATCAGTAGTCCTACGTAGGGGAGAGGACAGAGCACTCATGTTCCATTCATTCATTGTTTCACCTCTCTCTCTCTCTCTCTCTCTCTCTCTCTCTCATTACAGCAAAATAGTGGAACATTTCCTTGATTTAAATGAATTTGTTTATCATATTTTGTCATTGCATGTTTATCTAAATGAGCCAATAATGTTTATATTATTCTGAATTGCTCTAAAATGGTGTGCTAAGGAGAGTTGCTTCCCACCTGTTAGGGGTTGGGGTGTTCAGATCCAACTAAAAACTCTTAACTTATTATTTAAATAATTTAAATATATATATATATTTTAAATAAATTGATTTGATCCAATAAATCGATTGAACCTTATCACAATCTTGATCTAATTTCATCAACACAATAATATTTTATAAAATTGAGCATATATCATATGTTACGTCTGATTTGATTATCAATTTATGGAATTCAAGTACCCAAAAAAATTTTATAAAATCGATTTGATCCGAAGAATATCTCTGACTAGAATCATTTATAATTTTTAAAAATTAAATTATTGGTTTCAATTTGATTTTATTTTTTTTATTCGGAGGAAGACAATAATAGAGTTGATGGTATTATTTCATTGGTGTTTTGTACTATTAATAAATACTTTGTCTAAATTTAAAACTTTTATGAAGTTTTAAAAAAATTTAAGAATTTTAAATTTGCATGGTAATATAATAATAAATTTACACGCTATGTATGCATGGGATTATTCTTTTCTATAATTTTGTTTTTATAGTTATGACTTAGAAAATGTCTTCAACTTTTGTACATATATTAGTAACGAATTATAACGGCTGTTACAACGAGAAACAACGGATTGTAACAGTCGTGATGATTGCTATATCCGAAAACGATATGTATCATCTCCACCAGTCTGTTTTGCCGCTTTGGCTTCCATCTCAAGGCTGGTTCGAGGTTGTCGTCTTGCTTCTCCGACGGCGACGATGGCGGCGATGAGAGGCGCTCTTCTGAGGCACCTGAGGGTGAGGGTGGATTCTCAGGCGGCGCCGGTGGCGGCCTTCTCCTTCGCCGGCCTCATCCGCCGCCGCTTTTCCGACGAAGCGATGGGATCCTTCCTAGACAAGTCTGACGTCGCCGATCGGATCATCACCGTCGTCAAGAACTTCCCGAAGGTCGATCCCTCCAAGGTACTGTGCCATATCACCGTTCTTCCCAAGTTCGATATAAACCCTAGGGTTTAATTTCTGGTTAGCAGCTTTTTTTGTCGCGACGAATACTGTTGAGCTGTACGTTTAGTTTGGTGTATGGGATGGAGCTTGAATCCGGTGATATTTTAGTGAGAATTCTCTTTGTGGCTGATCTTTGCTCGTAGCCCCTTTCAGATCTTGTAGTGATATTCTGCTCTGAAAGGGCTTCACTTTCCGCTGCAATCTGATTTGGGTGGAGGTTTTCTGCAACCAAAGCCCTGGTCTTGCTGTCCTTATCTTCATTCAGAACTCGCTCTAGTTTATAAAATATAAATGTTCGATTGTTGCCTTATATTTCAGCAGCAATAGATTCTGATTTATTAACACAAGTGTAGTATCTCACATAAGGTATGCCTCCACTCATCTTGGAGCTAGGATATAGTTGGTGTAATCGGGGGATAACATATATTTATGTTGCTAAGTAGCAGGCTTTCATGTGGAACGTTTGGTACTTATTTTTTATTGATTTCTCCTATCTTGTGCTAAGAAAGTTACTAGTAATTATGGAAGAAATAAATGTGGAACATAAATATTTGTAACATATTATTTATGTTGTTAAATGTTCTGTAGCTGCCAAAACCATCTCAAGCTTAGGCAATTAGATACATTTGACAGTGATGAAAGTTTAAAACATGATGATGTCACTGTAGAAGGTAGTAGCTTGGATACTCAAACTACACAATGTTTTGGGCTTGAGTTGTCCGGCCAGTTTACACTCTAGGGGAGTGTTAGGATTGATTAAAAACCTTGTTGTATCTGTTTCCTTAAACTTCTAGATAAAAAGGGAGAGGTTAAGAATTATCTTGTGTTTGAGTTTCCATGCATATAGAAGTTCGGCATGTTGGATCATGCCGCTTCTATCAGCTCAACCATATTTAAATTTTGATATGGGAAGAATGCTTCATGTAAACAAATAATTTATATTGGCAATCATTGATATGTTTGTATCTATCTGCATGGCATAAGATAGCACCTAAGAGGTGCACATCCGGATTTATTTAGATCCGTTCTTTTTCTATCTACATGCCACAAGGGAACCACGTAAATGCCATGTGGACTTCTCAACTTACAAGTAGACCCTATGCGCCAAAATTTCAAAGCACCTGTGTGTGTGTGTGTGTGTGTGTGTGTGTGTGTGTGTGTGTGTGTGTGTGTGTGTGTGCAGGTATATATACATGTATTTGTATTGCATAAATCTTTGAATTACCTGAAGACATGTAAATTTGGCTTGTGTGATGACACGATGCTTCTGACTGTGTTTCTGTGTGAACAAACACTTAAATATTGAATAGTAGGAAAACCAAGGTTTAATATTATTAGCACCTTCTACTAATTTGTAATCAAGCCTCTGTGTGTGTGTGTGTGTGTGTGTATATACATGTATTTGTATTGCATAAATCTTTGAATTACCTGAAGACATGTAAATTTGGCTTGTGTGATGACACGATGCTTCTGACTGTGTTTCTGTGTGAACAAACACTTAAATATTGAATAGTAGGAAAACCAAGGTTTAATATTATTAGCACCTTCTACTAATTTGTAATCAAGCCTCTGTGTGTGTGTGTGTGTGTATATATATATGTATTTGTATTGCATAAATCTTTGAATTACCTGAAGACATGTAAATTTGGCTTGTGTGATGACACGATGCTTCTGACTGTGTTTCTGTGTGAACGAACACTTAAATATTGAATAGTAGGAAAACCAAGGTTTAATATTAGTAGCACCTTCTACTAATTTGTAATCAAGCCTCTGTGTGTGTGTGTGTGTGTGTATACATGTATTTGTATTGCATAAATCTTTGAATTACCTGAAGACATGTAAATTTGGCTTGTGTGATGACACGATGCTTCTGACTGTGTTTCTGTGTGAACAAACACTTAAATATTGAATAGTAGGAAAACCAAGGTTTAATATTATTAGCACCTTCTACTAATTTGTAATCAAGCCTCTGTGTGTGTGTGTGTGTGTGTATATACATGTATTTGTATTGCATAAATCTTTGAATTACCTGAAGACATGTAAATTTGGCTTGTGTGATGACACGATGCTTCTGACTGTGTTTCTGTGTGAACAAACACTTAAATATTGAATAGTAGGAAAACCAAGGTTTAATATTATTAGCACCTTCTACTAATTTGTGCAAATTAAATTCTCAATCAATATGGCTTGTTAAATGGATATTTGATTGTCAAAATATATGCATGTGTATTCTAGTTAAGTATCAGTTCCTTGTTTGCCTTTTGGTTTGGAGACAGTATTATAAAGCATTGAGGTCGAGATTTGTTTGTAGAATTTCTCAGTCATTTTAAGCATCTTACTCTACCAAATATACAGGATAGTGAAGGAATGGGCCTGACAAACTCTAGGCTTTTACATTGTATACAGTGTTATAGATGAACCGACTTTTAGTATTTTAAGTCCTGCTGTGTACAATCTGAATGTGTTGTATTAGTTGCAAATAAATGTAGTAGTTTTAGCTTCAGCCTTTGTTCATAATGATCTAACATTTCCAGGATAAGATGTAATGCTTAGTATGGCCACAATTGGACTGGCCTAGTATCACAGAGTTCATTTGTGCTATGCTTAAGATTTATGTCATAGTATCTCCATATTATGTTTTCTTTACCACATCTCTAGTAACAAAAAGCTTGAGAATATTATCATGCAGGATGGATAAAGTGAATAACAAGAAAATTGCAAGAAAGTTTCAAATGGAAATTTCTTGTGCAGAACTTGCTTTGTTAATGTGTTACATCAAATGAGCTTGTAAGGAAAACTTTTGTGAAGAACTTGCTTGTACCTTTCTGAATATCCACTTTATTGACAGTCATAGGTTTACATTTGTAGGTAGCCTGGTGGTATGATTTCCCACAAGCAACATGAGAATTTCTGTACAAATCCTTCTCAGGTCTCTTGCTGGAACATTAGGAATGGTGGCTTACCCACTCAAATTCTGATATTTTATGTTCTTGAGTGTAGAAAACAGCATTAGTTCAACTTACTATTACAAAATTTAAAGAAGATGTGAGAAGCACTGCCGAGAGAAAAAGAGAAAACAAAGCTTAGATAAGTAAAACGGTAACATCAGGAAAAAAAGGTATTATTTTTGTGTCCATAGAAGTTCTGAAAGATCATGCCCCTAATCATATTTTAATAGGACTTGTTAACTAAATCGACATTTTAGATGAAACTACAGTGGAACAGAACCTTACAAATTTTACATCTAATAGAAACCAAATTTGAGGTGTCTGGTGAGCAATTTGTTTTTGAGGTACTCGATCACTTCTTTCTTCTAACAAAACTTTGATGTGCATACCATTTTTAAGTTGTACTCTTTTTTGTATGCCTCAAAATTTTTTTATTGGTCATTTTTGTAATTAATGTCACCTTCTTGAATGCCTCCAAATTTTTTATTGTCATTTTTGTAATTAATCCTACCTTCATTATTTGCTAAATAACATTTAATATAACTGCAGAAAGGAAAGGTGAAAATTGACTGATTTCTGTAGCGTGAGCAACTTTCCAGTCCTTAAGAAAATCAAGAACAGTGGATATGTTTGCAAACTCACTGTAACACCTCTATGTAAGTTCTTTGATTGGGGTGGGGGAAAATAATCTAAAATTTGCTTTCTTATATGGTGTCAATTTTAATGAATTATGGTAGTTCATTTAATATGATAAGTAGTTTTCAAGCAACTGACCATGGTTCAAACTGGAACTAGATGGGCAATTGACCATAGTTCGGAACCAGAAAATATGAAAGAGTTTACTCATCTCATGTGGCATTCGCTCCAACTGATCTAGTCATTTCTTATTTTATTTAACTTATTCCATTTCCTTATGACATCACTCATTGAGCCATTTCCTTGCCCATTATAATTCTGTGCTGTTGGCATTCTGGCCGAGGGTGTTTTGAGAACCTTCATATTTTTGTTCCATGTGAATTTGTATGTGAGGGTACCAGTGTTGAAAGATCCTTTGCTAATCTTGTCTTATATGCTGGTCTCTGTAGGTCACACCAAATTCTCATTTTCACAAGGATCTTGGTCTCGACAGCTTGGACACCGTAGAGGTTGTGATGGCACTGGAAGAAGAGTTTGGGTTTGAGATCCCTGATAATGAAGCAGACAAGATTGACGCAATCAATGTTGCTGTCGACTTCATTGCCTCACACCCCCAAGCAAAATGAGATTTCTACCAATGGGGCATGCTGACTGTTCTCTTCGTAAGATTCTTCATGAGACCATCTTTGTCTGTCTTAATGACTCGAGTAATCTGGAAGTTGGTTCCATCACATGTTGATGATCACAAGGGTGCTTTGTTTTGAAATAATTTGGTACTCCTGACCTTCCACAGTGAGCTCTTTCCTCTTAAGATGTCTCACATGCTGGCGATGATTTGCTTTTGCCGCAAGTCTTGTGAACATGTTATGTTTTGTTATGTTTTTTTTTCCCTTTTTCACTCATTCGTTCGATATACAAGTATTGCATTATCATGTGCATTGACATTTATATCTGGATTTCAAACTGAATGCTTATTTTGATACAAACGTGTAATCATGTTTATTAGGGATATATTATTAGGTTAAGTTCTATTTTAGTTTCATGAACCATTTAAGTGATTTATTGATGTATAAAATAATTTTTATATTTTTAAATTAATATAAGGATATGTAATTTAAGTTTTAAAAAGGATTAAAGTCCATTGGTTACGGATTAATTTTTATTATTTATCCTTGTTTCATTTAAAAAAAATGTAGCATATAAGTTTGTCCTGTTAAGTATGAGTTAATATATGTTAAAATTTTGAATATTGATTTATAATAAATTATTAATATAATAATATATATAATATGAGTTTAAAAAATAATTAAGGTTCATTTTGTTGAGAAAGAGTAAGTGACGAACAAAAGCGAAGAGTTAGAAGTAGGAGAGGTCGATGGCGAAGGTGAGAGAGAGCTGTATCATGTCGTAGACGCAATGGGTGGAAGCGCATGAGAGGATGAAGAGAGAGTCGATGGGGATGAAAATGCCCAAGAGGAGGAAGAGGGATTAAGAGATCACTATGTGCTTAGTGTCGAACTGGTCGATGCACATCCACCTGATGCAGGATCGGAAGTTCTTGAGTTTGTCATTAGCGCGGTAGAAGTTATTTGCTTACGATGCTCTACTGCTCTACTAAGCAAC